>NW_023602074.1:518306-545917 GCF_014898055.3 Talpa occidentalis | reverse complement strand
AATCTTCATCCCGGGGCACGCCCGCACCCTCCTCTCGCATTACAGCCCCAGCGGCGGGGCCGTGCGCCCACAGACGCCCTAGACGTAGGACCGGGGTCCCGGTCAGGGGAGGGCACCCCCTGGAAGACAGGGACAAGCGGCGACCACGGCCTCTTCCAAAACTGCAGGCACACAGGCCGGCGTGGAATAAAGCCCCGGGCAAGCCAGCACCACACAAAGGGGAAGAGTCCTCACCTGGCCCAGCAGCGCTGATGAGCCCCAGGCTCCGCCCCTGGCCGGAGCCTGACCCCGCCAAATGGACTCTGGCTGCGCACAGGGGCAATACCGAGGGCCGTCGCTAGGGGGCGCTGGTGGGATGTTCGGGGACCCTCAGTCCCCACCGGGCTGGGGCCAACCTGCACCCATGGGGGTACGGGATTGTCCTCCCCCATGTGGGAACGGGGCCCTATCCCCTTCGCGGAAGCCCAAACATTCCTCCCAGGGCACGCTTGCACCCTCCTCTTGCACTCACAGCCCGGAAGCGGGAGCGTGCGCCCACAGATGCCCTAGACGGAGGGCCGGTGTCCCGGTCAGGGGAGGGCAACCCCTGGCCAGGGACAAGAGGCGACCGCGGCCTCTTAAAAAACTGCAGGCACACAGGCCGGCGAGGAAAAGAAGACCCGAGCAAGCCAGCACCACTCAAAGGGGAAGAGTCCGCACCTGGCCCAGCAGCGCTGATGAGACCCAGGCTCCGCCCCTGGCGGAACCTGACCCCGCCCCCACGAGTCTGGCTGCGCACAGGTGCACTTCCTACGGCCGCCGCTAGGGGCGCTGGTGAGGTGGTTCGGGACCCTCAGTCCCCACCGGGCTGGGCCACCCTGCACCCATGGGGGTACGGGATTGTCTCCCCATGGGTTAACGGGGCCCTCTTCCCCTTCGCGGAAACCCAAACCTTCCTCCCGGGGCACGCCTGCACCCTCCTCTCGCACTCACAGAAACAGCGGCGGGGCCGTGCGCCCGCAGAAGCCCAGACGGTGTGGCCGGGTCCTGGTCAGGGGAGGGCACGCCCTGGAAGCCAGGGACAAGCGGCGACACGGCCTCTTCCAAAACTGCAGGCACACAGGCCGGCGTGGAATAAAGCCCCGGGCAAGCCAGCACCACTCAAAAGGGACGAATCCGCACCTGGCCCAGAAGCGCTGATGAGCCCCAGGATACACCCCTGGACGGAGCCAGTCCCGCCCACCCCAGTCAGGCTGCGCACAGGTGCACTTCCTAAGGCCGCCGCTTGGGGGCGCTGGTGACGAGGTTCGGGGACCCTCATCACCCACCGGGCTGTGGCCACCACTGCACCCATTGGGGTACGGGATTGTCCTCCCCCATTGGGGAATGGTGCCTCATCCCCTTCGCGGACACCAAAACCCTCCTCCCCGTGCACGCCTGCACCCTCCTCTCGCACTCACAGCCCCAGCGGCGGGGCCGTGCGCCCGAAGACGCCCTACAGGAGGGGCGGGGTCCCGGTCAGGTGAGGGCACCCCCTAGAAGCCAGGGACAAGCGGCGACCATGGCCTCTTCCAAAACTGCCTGCACACAGGCCGGCGCGGAAAAAAGCCCCGGGCCAGCCTGCACTTCTCAACGGGGAAGAGTCCGCACCTGGCACAGCAGCGCTGATGAGACCCAGGCTCCGCCCCTATCCAGAGCCTGACCCAGCCAACCCGACTCTGGTTGCGCACAGGTGCACTTCCTAGGGCCGCCTCTAGAGGGCGCTGTTGAGGGGTTTGGGGACCCTCAGCCCCCACCGGGCTGGGGCCACCCCTGCACCCATGGGGGTACGGGATTGTCCTCCCCCATGGGGGAACGGGGCCCTCTTCCCCTTCGCGGAAGCCCAAACATTCCTCCTGGGGCACGCCTGCACCCTCCTCTCGCACTCACAGCCCCATCGCAGGGCCGTGCGCCCCAGACGCCCTAAACGGAGGGCTGGAGTCCAGGTCAGGGGAGGGCACCCCCTGGAAGCCTGGGACAATTGGCGAATGCGGCCTCTTCCAAAATTGCAGGCACACAGGCCGGCGCGGAAAAAAGCCCCGGGCAAGCCAGCACCACTCAAAGGGGAAGAGTCCGCACCTGGCCCAGCAGCGCTGATGAGACCCAGGCTCCGCCCCTAGCCGGAGCCTGACCCAGCCAACCCGACTCTGGTTGCGCACAGGTGCACTTCCTAGGGCCGCCTCTAGGGGGCGCTGGTGAGGGTTTCGGGGACCCTCAGCCCCACCCGGCTGTGGCCACCACTGCACCCATGGGGGAATGGGATTGTCCTCCCCCATGGGGGATCGGGCCCCTCTTCCCCTTCGCGGAAGCACAAACCTTCCTCCCGGGGCACGCCTGCACCCTCCTCTCGAACTCACAGCCTCCGCAGTGGGACCGAGCGCCCGCAGACGCCCTAGATGAGGGCCGGGGTCCGGGTCATGGGAGGGCACCCCTGGAAGCCAGGGACAAGCGGCGACAGCGGCCTCTTCCAAAACGGCAGGCACACAGGCCGGCGTGGAAAAAAGCCCCGGGCAAGCCAGCACCACTCAACGGGGAAGAGTCCGCACCTGGCCCAGCAGCGCTGATGAGCCCCAGGGTGCGCCCCTGGCCCAAGCCTGACCCTGCACACCCGACTCTGGCTGCGCACAGTTGCACTTACTAGGGACGCCGCTAGGGGGCGCTGGTGAGAATGTACGGGGACCCTCAGCCCCACCTGGCTGGGGCCACCCTGCATCCATGGGGTACGGGATTTTTGTCCCCCATGGGGAACTGGGCCCTCTTCCCCTTTGCGGAAGCCCAAACCTTCCTCCCGGGGCACGCCTGCACCCTCCTCTCGCACTCACAGCCCCAGCCGCGGGGCCGTGCACCCGCAGAAGCCCTAAACGGAGGGCCGGGGTCCCGGTCAGGGGAATGCACCCCCTGAAAGCCAGGGACAAGCGGCGAACGTAGCCTCTTCCAAAACTGCAGGTACACAAGCCGGCGCGGAAAAAAGCCACGGGCAAGCCAGCACCACTCAAAGGGAAGAGTCCGCACCTGGCCCAGCAGCGCTGATGAGCCCCAGGCTCCGCCCCTGGCCAGAGCCTGACCCGCCACCCGACTCTGGCTGCGCATAGGTGGACTTCCTAGGACCGCAGCTAGGGGGCGCTGGTGAGGGGGTTCGGGGACCCTCAGCCCCCAACTGGCTGGGGCCACCCCTGCACCATGGGGGTACGGGAGTGTCATCCCCCATGGGTGAACTGGGCTTTGTTCCCCTTCGCGGAAGCCCAAACCTTCCTCCCGGGGCACGCCTGCACCCTCCTCTCGCACTCACAGCCCCAGCGGTGGGGCCGTGCGCCCGCAGACGCCCTAAACGGAGGGCCGGGGTCCCA
The DNA here is from genome assembly GCF_014898055.3 of Talpa occidentalis. Classification (NCBI taxonomy): domain Eukaryota; kingdom Metazoa; phylum Chordata; class Mammalia; order Eulipotyphla; family Talpidae; genus Talpa; species Talpa occidentalis. Next base: position 542,552 of record NW_023602074.1, on the reverse strand, counting down.
GTCAGAGGAGGGCACCCCCTGGAAGCCAGGGACAAGCGGCGACCACGGCCTCTTCCAAAACTGCAGGCACACAAGCCGGCGCTGAAAAAAGCCACGGGCAAGCCAGCACCACTCAAAGGGGAAGAGTCCGCACCTGGCCCAGCAGCGCTGATGAGCCCCAGGCTCCGCCCCTGGCCGGAGCCTGACCCTGCCCTCCCGACTCTGCCTGAGCACAGGTGCACTTCACACGTCCGTCGCTGGGGGGCGCGGGCGAGTGGGTTTGGGGACCCTCAGCCCCCACGGGGGTAGGGGAACCTCTATCCCAGGGGGAAACGGGACCCTCTTCCCCCAAGGGGCATCGGGGCCCACTTCCCACTTTGGGGAACGGTAAATCTTCCTCCCGGGGCACACCTGCACCCTCCTCTCGGAATCACAAACCCAGGGGCAGACGTGTGCCCCAAGACGCCCTAGACGAAGGGGCGGGTCACCGTCAGGGAGGGCAACCGCTGTAAGCCACAGACAGACGGCACCCGCGGCGTCCTCCAAAACTGCAGGCAGACAGGACGGCGGGGAAAGCCCTTAGCAACCCAGCACCACTCACAGGGGAATAGTCCTCACCTGGATCAGCAGTGCTGCTGAGCCCCAGGCTCCGCCCCCCGCCGGAGCCTGTCCCCTCCCACCGGACTCTGCGTGTGCAAAGGTGCACTTCATAGAGCCGCCGAGGGGGAGGGCTGGTGAGGGTGTTGGGGACCCTCAGCCCCAAGGGGGCAGCGTGACCCCTATCCCATGGGGAAATGGGACTCTCTTCCCCCATGGGTGAAGGAGGCCAAATTCCCCCTTGGGGAACGGTAAACATTCCCCCAGGTCACACCTGCATTCTCCTCTCACACTCACACCCCCAGGGTCATGCCGTGCACCCGAAGACGCCATAGACGAAGGGATGGTTCTCCGTCAGTGAGGACAACCCCTGCAAGCCTCAGACTGTCTGCGACCGCGGCCTCCTCCAAAACTGCAGGCAGACAGGTCGGTGCGGAAAGCCCCTGGCAACCAAGCAGCACTCAAAGGGGAAGAGTCGTCATCTGGCCAGGCAGCGCTGATGAGCCTCAGGCCCCGCCCCCTGCCGGATCCTGACCCCGCCCACCGGCTTCTGCCTGTGCAAAGGTGCACTTCACAGAGCTGCCGCTAGGGGGCGCTGGTGAGCGGGGTTCGAGGAACCTCAGCCCCCAGAGGGTAGGGGGACCTCTGCAACAACGGGGGTACAGAGTCCGAGGCCCCCTACAAGGTGCATGGACCGCAAAGCCCGTTTTGGCAATGGGGCCCTCTTCCCCTTGGGGGACACCTGCAACCTCCTCCACACTCACACCCCGAGGGGCTGACAGTGCGCCGACGACGCCATAGACGGAGAGGCGGTGTCAACGTCAGGGAGGGTACCCCCTGTATGCCTCGGACTGGCTGCGACCGCGGCGTCCTCCAAAGGTGCAGGCAGACAGGTCGGCGGCGAAAGGCCCGGGCAACCCAGCAGCACTCAAAGCGGAAGAGTCCTCCCCTGGCCAGGCAGCGCTGATGAGCCTCAGTCACCGCCCCAGGCCGGAGCCTGACCCCGCCCACCGGACTCTGCCTGAGCACAGTTGCAGTTCACAGAGCGGCCGCTAGGGGGCGCGGGCGAGAGGTTTCGCGGACCTTCAGGCCCCTCGGGAGTAGGGGAACCTCTACCCCAGGGGGAAATGGGACCCTCTTCCCCCATGGGGGATCGGGGCCCACTTCCCCCTTGGGGGAACGGTAAATCTTCCTCCCGGGGCACACCTGCACCCTCCTCTCGGACTCACAAACCCAGGGGCAGGACGTGTGCCCCAAGACGCCCTAGACGAAGGGGTGGGGTCACCGTCAGGGAGGGCAACCCCTGTAAGCCACAGACACACGGCGCCCGCTGCGTCGTCCAAAACTGCAGGCAGACATGCCGGCGGGGAAAGCCCTTAGCAACCCAGCACCACTCACAGGGGAAGAATCCTCACCTGGCTCAGCAGCGCTGCTGAGCCCCAGGCTCCGCCCCCGGACGGAGCCTGACCCCGCCCACCGGACTCTGCCTGTGCAAAGGTGCACTTCATAGAGCCGCCGGGGGGGGTGGTCTGGTGAGGGGGTTGGTGACCCTCAGCCCCAAGGGGGCAGGGTGACCCCTACCCCATGGGGAAAGGGGACGCTCTTCCCCCATGGGGGAATGAGGCCAACTTCCCCCTTGGGGAACGGTAAACCTTCCCCCGGGGTACACCTGCAGCCTCCTCTCGCACTCACACACCCAGGGGCAGGCCGTGCGCCCGAAGACGCCATAGACGGAGGGGTGGGGTCACCGTCAGGGAGGGCAACCCCTGCAAGCCTCGGACTGTCTGCGACCGCGGTGTGGTGGCTCCTGAGAGCAATGTGACTATTGCCACAATTTCTCATTAAAACAGAGTGGCTGTGCTGTTATGGTACATAATTCCCTCTTCCCCTGTGTGCTGGACTGGACAGTCAATGATGGGTAAGATCAGAAAGGAATTTCTGACAACCTAAGACAGACGCAGTCCCCAAGGGGATTTAATGGTTCCCACCTTTCACCTATGGAAAATAACTAGGAAAACAGGCCTGGAAGATTTTGAGGCACAACCAAGTCATGTTGTTAATCATTACTAGGCAGTAGTCTCACAATAAAGGAATGCAATTATGGCAAAGGAAACTGGTTCTATTACTTTCAGTAAACGTGTAACCAAGTAGAACTATAGGAATAATAAGTAGAAATGGGAGCTATAAAAGTAAGATTATGATAGGTATGTATAATCATAACAGTGAATCACAAGACCTAGAACAGACCTCCATTGAGGGGGGTAAAATATGAAATGTTCTTGATTTGTTCCTGATTTCTTGATAAATAATAAACAAGATGTTATGTTATTCATGTTTCACTGCATTTACGAACAATCTGATAAATGATTAACCACATACTGTGAAAAACATAATGAAGCAATTACTGTGAAAATGTATAAAGAGATGGCTGATCCTAATAAATCGCACTCAGATTTTCACTCTCCTTTGAGTGTGTCTGTGTGTCATTCTTGTCCCTCGCCTTAATTCCTTCGACCACCCTTTGCTCATCCTCGCTCAAACCCTGAGATTGTCTCAATCTCCCGCCGCCGCTGGGCTGGTCCGCGGCAGGTGGCACCCAACGTGGGGCTCGAGTCCTTAATTTGAGAAGGGGCTCTACGAAGCTGGAAGATTCGACATTCTCTTCTTTTGTGTGACTGAGTGTTGAGTGCTTGCGTGTGTGCGTGTATTTATGCTCCAAGACTCTTTTTGAGTCGCGGAGCCTGTGTGGGCTCATACCTGCAGTTCCGCTAAAGCCGCTAAGGTTTAGTGGGGTCTCCTTACGGAGTCCGAGACCGGGGCTCGTAAGGTCACTCCTATACCAAGGCTTTCTAATACTCCGCGAGGAGTACGGTCAGGCGAGCATCGTTGAGTGTCTTTTAGTTTCGCTTTTTGGCGAAAAACCTTTTAGGTACTTCCTTGTAACAAGAAGAAGACGTGTCTAGAAGAATGAGCTCTGGGTAAGCTATCTCTTTACTTTTGTTTTCATATTAAATTTTAATCGAAGGATAGGGAATCTCGTCAGGGTGCTGCGGGCTCGCTGGTAAAGGTTGACCAGTTACAGAAGACGAGTAATCTTGTAAAATGGGACTTTCTCAGTCTAGGGACAGAGGACTTTTCCTCTCAGTGTTAAGTCATATGCTAAAAAGCCGAGGGATGACAATTAGTAATAGATCCCTTAGTGAATTTTATGAGTTTATTCTAAGAATAAGCCCATGGTTTCCGGAAGAGGGCAGTCTCTCATTGACTAACTGGAAGAAAGTGGGCAAAGAAATTAGAAAATTTTACAATCAAAATGGACCAACACAGGTCCCTGTTCAGGACTTTTCCCTTTGGGTGCAAATTAGAGATATTTTAGTAGATACTACAGAGGCGGATTTATGGAGGGGAGAAATATCTGATGAGAGTAGTGAGCAAGAAACGCTCCCCTTTGCAAATCCGGCCAGAAATTATTCGGGTGCTGCTCCATCTGCACCAAATGAATATGAGGATATGGTGGCTGAACAACCACAAGATCCAGAATATGTGGAAGTTGGCTTGGAAGATAATAATAGTAATATTGATGAGGCTATCAATGAATTCTTTAGGGATATGAATATTAGGTCATCATTGCCTTCACAGACTTTTCCTACGGCTCCTCCTAATTCGTTGCAAATTGTATCACAGAGACCCAATGTTCCTCCGCTAAGTGGAGGAATATTTTGTGCTGCATGCGAAGCCCGGGAACAGGGAGATTTTTCCTTCACCTTTCTGGTGGAATACTGGGAAGATCAGGGACCGACCTGGGAACCAATCTCTTTAAAAATATTGAAGGAATTGAAGGAAGCTGTAAGGACAACGGGGCCCAGTTCTCCTTACACCTTGCAAGTTGTTGATTCTTTACGTGTTTCTTATCTTATACCTTTTGATTGGTACCAGACGGCAAAATCTGACCTGGCTCCTGGGACATATGTCCTTTGGAGAACAGATTATGAAGATCGTGCAGCTGAACTTATTAGAAAATCCATTTTTATTAAAGATATGAAACCTACTTTGCCTATGCTGAAAGGAACGGGCGAATATGCAAATGTTAGGGAACAATTGAAAATACCAAAGGAAATTCTCTATGAAATTGGAATAATGGCAGTAGCCGCTTGGAAAAATCTGCCACCCCCAGCTGGCAGTTCCACACTGCTGGCAGGAATTCGCCAGCGACAGGAGGAGCCATATGAAAACTTTGTGGCACGTTTAGAAGGAGCTTTGGACAGAATGCTTCCAAATACAGAAGCAAAAGAAATGCTATTAAAGCAATTAGCCTCTGAAAATGCAAATTCTCTGTGCCAAGAATTAATTAGACCAATTAGAAAAACAGGTACCATCCAAGACTTTATTAAAGCATGCATGGATGCCAGCCCAGCAGTTATTCAAGGGTTGGCTTATGCTGCAGCAATGAAAGAGCAACCATTTTCTTCTTTTGTGCGATCAATGCCAAAAGGTAAGAAAACGGCAAATGCTCCAATTTGTTTTAATTGTCAACAACCTGGCCACATGAGTAGAAATTGTAATAGAGCAAATAACAAAGGAAAAAATTTTGGAAATTCTAATTTGGCCCCAAAACCTTGTCCACGTTGTGGCAAGGGCAATCATTGGGCAAATAACTGTCGTTCCAAATGGCATAAAGATGGTCATAAATTAGAGCAAAATGATGAAATGTCAAAAAACTCTCAGAGGGGCAAGCCCTCAGCCCCGTAAATGAAAGAGGGTCTGATTTGGCGCTTAAAGATACTGTAAAAACTGAAGCGCCTGACTCTACTGTGACTATACATGATTTACCTAGAGGCACTCCAGGAAGTGCCGGGCTTGATCTTGCATCCGTGGCTGATATAATTCTTTCAGCCATAGATGGGGTTACACCTATTAAAACTTATTTAAAAGGACCACTTCCTCAAGGAAACGTAGGGCTTATAATTGGCCGTAGCTCAAATTATAAAAAGAATTTTGAAGTACTTCCGGGTATTATAGACTCTGATTTTGAGGGAAAAGTCAAAGTTATGATTAGACCTTTGAAGGAAACAATACAAATTCACAAAAATCAGCGTATTGCACAAATTCTTGTGCTTTCTTATGTTAAATTACCTAATCCAATTTTAAAGGAAAATAGAGGAGATAAAGGCTTTGGGTCCACAGACGTGGTTGCTTGGACTCAAAGTATCACAAAAGAACGACCATTGAAAAAATTGATTATCAATGGACACCCAATTATGGGATTGTTAGATACTGGAGCTGATAGATCATGTATTGCAGGCAAAGATTGGCCTGCGGCATGGCCAGTGTTAAATTCTTCCTCTACTCTGATTGGATTGGGCATGGCCAATAATGTTGCTCAAAGTTCACAAATGTTGTCTTGGCAACTGAGATCACAGAAAGGTTTGTTTCAGCCTTATGTGATTCCTGCATTGCCGTTTTCCCTATGGGGACGCGATATTATGGAATCCTTGCAAGTGTCTCTAGTTACCCCAGATGTAATTGATGAACAGGCTTTTTTATAGGGGCCATTGAAACTCAAAAATATGCTGATAAAATTAACTGGAAAGATGAAAATCCTGTCTGGATCGATCAATGGCCCCTTACTTCAGAAAGATCCAGGCTATTCAAACTATAGTTCAAGAACAATTGGCTAAAGGTCATTTGGAACCGTCTACAAGTCCTTGGAATACTCCTGTTTTTTGTATAAAGAAAAAATCTGGTAAATGGCGTCTTCTGCAGGACTTAAGGGCAGTTAACGCTACAATGCAAGATATGGGTGCCCTACAACCAGGGTTACCTTCTCCTGTAGCAGTTCCAAAGGACAATTATGTTATTATCATTGACTTACAGGATTGTTTCTTTACAATTAAATTACATCCAGATGATTGTAAAAAATTTGCCTTTAGTATTCCATCTAGTAATTTTCAAAAACCATGGCAACGCTATCAATGGAAAGTTTTGCCACAAGGTATGAAAAATTCCCCTACTTTATGTCAAAATTTGTTGATCAGGCACTACAGGAAACTAGATCAAAGTATCCAAATGCATATATTATTCATTACATGGATGATATTCTTTTGAGTCATCCTGTGAGAGAAATTGCAGATTTAATTCTGACTCATTTAATAGAACAATTGACGGCATACGGCCTAGTAGTGGCCCCAGATAAAATTCAAAAAGACAGACCATTGAATTATTTAGGGAAAGTTATATATAATGATTGTATTATGTCACAAAACTTACAGATTCGCATTGACAAATTACAAACCTTGAATGATTTTCAAAAATTATTAGGGAACATAAATTGGATACGGCCATATTTAAAAATTACTACTGGAGATGTACATCCGCTTTTTGCAATTTTACAAGGAGATTCAAATCCTAAATCTCCTCGTAATTTGACTCAAGAAGCATTGCAAAGTCTTAAATTGGTTGAACAAAAAATATCTGAAGCTAAAGTTATTCAGATTGATTATTCAAAAACATGGGATTTATTAATTATTCAAACTACTTATACTCCAACAGCTTGTTTATGGCGAGAAGGCATCTTGGAATGGTTGCATTTATCACATGTACAAACACATGTGGTAACTGCATATCCGTCTATGTGTGCCTGGTTAATTATGAAAGGCATACTGAGATCTCGTGAATTGTTTGGCAAGGATCCAAATAATATTGTAATTCCATATAACAAAGCACAATTTGAGTTTTTGTTGCAAAATGATGACGATTGGGGAATTGCCATACAAAACTTTACAGGACAAATTAAATTTCATTTACCCCAAAATCCATTAATTAAATTTGTGGAAGATACATCAATTATATTTCCTTCGGTTATCAGTATTGAACCACTGCATGATGCCACACTTGTCTTTACTGATGGTTCTTCATCAGGCATATCTGTTGTCTATAGTCCTGGTAAAGAGCCGTTAAGAAAAATGATGTCTGATATTTCTGCTCAGCAAGCTGAGATTATTGCAGTTATTATGGCTTTAGAAAGTTACACTCAACCTTTGAATTTGTATTCTGATTCCAAATATGTTGTATCATTGTTTCCTTCGTTGGAAACTGCTCTTTTATCTGGAACAACACATATTCTGCCATTGTTATCTAAATTACAAAATTTGGTTCACCAAAGATCTGAAAAACTCTTTATTGGACATATTCGAGGTCATACAAATTTACCTGGGCCTTTAGCTTTAGGGAATCATATGGCAGATTTATTAACAAAAGATGTTTTAATTGGCTCTGTTGAATTGGCTCAACAGAGTCATCAACTGCATCATCAAAATGCTCAAGCACTGCGACATGCATTCAAAATTACTCGAGAACAAGCTCGGGCTATTGTGAGAAATTGTGAACATTGCCCTGATATTCATCATCCATTAAAGATGGGAGTGAATCCCAGAGGTTTAAAACCTCTGGCTTTGTGGCAAATGGATGTCACTCATTATTCCTCATTTGGAAGGCTGTCATTTATTCATGTAGTAGTGGATACTTTTTCTCATGCTGTATATGCCACAGCCAGAACTGGTGAAGCTGTATGTGATGTGGTTCAGCATCTTAAAGCATCCTTTGCAGTTCTTGGAAAGCCTATGAAATTAAAAACTGACAATGCTCCAGCTTATACTGCAAAGGCATTCAAACTATTTTGTCAACAATGGAAAATTGATCATGTTACTGGTATACCTTATAATCCTCAAGGACAAGCTGTAATTGAGAGAACTCATCAAACTTTGAAACATCAATTAGATAGATTGCATTCTGCAGCTCATTTTTCACCGCATCACCAGCTTCAACACGCTATTTTTGTCTTGAATCATTTAAATGCAGATGAAAATGGAATGACACCTATGATAAGGCATTGGGGTACTGTGCAATCTGTTCCCCTGCCACTAGTTATGTGGCGAGACTTACTGGAACTTGGAAAGGGCCGGATGTACTGTTAACTGTGGATCGAGGCTATGCTTGTGTTTTTCCACAGGATGCTGAGACGCCTATCTGGATTCCAGACAGGCTCATCCGTCATCGATCACGGCAGGCAGGCACAACGTCGCCGTCGCCTGGTTGCGTCGATCCGGAGAATGAGACAAGCTTATCTGGAAGCGATGTTCCAGAGGACGGGGTGTGCGGAACCTCCCCAGAATCCTAATCTTCCTACAGCTGAGCAGCTTCTTTGTCTTCTGCGAGTGGCTGAAGCCTTGCTTCAAAGAATGAATCAGCCTATTGGACCTACTTTAATTCTTATGGCCGCTTTAACCATAACAGGAGTTCCAGTACAGGCTGAGACATATTGGGCCTATGTGCCAGATCCACCGTTATTGCATCCTGTCAGCTGGAATGAAGAAACACCAATTAAGGTGTATGTCAACAATACTGACATAATGGGTGGACTAGCAGACTTTCATTCTAAAGCAGAAATGTCAGTTCCTTTTAACTAGGAAGGACTTTCTGATGATACACCTATATGTTTTGCTACTATGACTCCTGTCCCACAGACATGCATGATGCTTTCTACTAGAACAACTTTTACTGACTCTCCTCCAACAAATGGAAAAATTGGACATAATGTTTGGGTTTTGCGTTTTGCTTATTTGAGCTTTCCTGTTGATATTTATAGTAAATACACAGCTGTCCCTGATTTTTCTTTACCTTTCCGTAACTGTAATCAAACTTATAGGGATAGAGATCAGTTCTGGGACTCTTTGGTGAAGAATCCGGTTTGGCTTGATTGTGGCTTTCCAAAAGCGTCACAAATGTCTCCACCCGGAACGTCTGAAGAACTATATGACTTTCCATTAGTCATTCTAAACCACGGTCCACTGCCTACGGGTGGGCTTGGTGGTGGTTTTCTCCAGGATGGGTGGCTCCTTCTTTGGTCATTCGACCTGCTGCCTCAAAGAAAACTATAATTCAACCAGACATTTTTCGACTTACGCCTGCTGCACAAAATCTACAATGGCAACCTCCATCGAAAAAGCCTATCGATGTAGGCCTTCGTGCATGTGTTGGATATCCTTATGCTTTGTTATTAGGTAATGTTAATAATGTGAAAATTACTCGTACAAATAATTCTTATTCTGTTAAATGTTCGCAATATATTTTGACTAATTGTCTATCTCCTGATAGGGACAGAAAAACCCTGAATGTGATCCTTGTTGTTAAACGTCCTTCTTATGTTATGGTTCCTGTTGATTTACAGGATATGCCTTGGTATGATGATCCAGCTTTGCAAATGTTTAAAGAAATTAATGCTTTAATTAGGCCAAAAAGGTTTATTGTTTCTCTGTTCCTGGGAATTGCTGCTTTGATAGCAATTGTTACTTCACTTGCAGCCTCGTCTGTTGCCCTGGTGCAAGAAACTCTTACAGCACATTTTGTTAATGACCTCACACAAAATGTAACTTTAGCACTTGCCTTGCAACATTCCATTGATAAAAAATGGAACAAAAACTTAATGCCTTGGAGGAAACAGTACTGGCTTTGGGAGAAGTTCAGCAAATTAAGAGACTTCTCTCCACTCGTTGTCATGCACAGTTTAAATTTATCTGTGTCACGCCCAAACCGTATAATTCATCTCTTGATTGGGCTTTTGTTAAAAATCATTTACTGGGTATTTGGCGTGAAAGTGACACTAGTCATGATTTGTCTTCACTTCAAGCAGAAATTTCTGCGATGAGCCAGGCTCATTTGTCTGAACCAGCTTTGTCTGCTTTCGCATCGACATTTTCTGACTCTCTACGTTCCTTGGCTCCCTCTAATTGGTTACACTTTTTAATTTCATTTGGAATAATTATGTTAATAGTCTTGGTTTGTTGCCTTATCGTTCCTGTGTTTTTGAAATTACTTAGCAGGAATGTGAAGACACTTCGTCGTGATATGCATTTTATGCAGCTTCAATTGAAAAAAAAAAAGGGGAAACTGTGGCGGCTCCTGAGAGCAAAGTGACTATTGCCACAATTTCTCATTAAAACAGAGTGGCTGTGCTGTTATGGTACATAAGTCCCTCTTCCCCTGTGTGCTGGACTGGACAGTCAATGACGGTAAGATCAGAAAGCAATTTCTGACAATCTAAGACAGACGCAGTCCCCAAGGGGATTTAATGGTTCCCACCTTACACCTATGGAAAATAACTAGGAAAACAGGCCTGGAAGATGTTGAGGCACAGCCAAGTCATGTTGTTAATCATTACTAGGCAGTAGTCTCACAATAAAGGAATGCAATTATGGCAAAGGAAACTGGTTCTATTACTTTCAGTAAATGTGTAACCAAGTAGAACTATAGGAATAATAAATAGAAATGGGAGCTATGAAAGATTATGATAAGTATGTATAATCATAACAGTGAATCGCAAGACCTAGAACAGATCTCCATTGAGGGGTGTAAAATATGAAATGTTCTTGATTTGTTCCTGATTTCTTGATAAATAATAAACAAGATGTTATGTTATTCATGTTTCATTGCATTTACGAACAATCTGATAAATGATTAACCACATACTGTGAAAAACATAATGAAGCAATTACTGTGAAAATGTATAAAAAGAGATGGCTGATCCTAATAAATCGCACTCAGATTTTCACTCTCCCTTGAGTGTGTCTGTGTGTCATTCTTGTCCCTCGCCTTAATTCCTTCGACCACCCTTTGCACATCCTCGCTCAAACCCTGAGATTGTCTCAATCTCCCGCCGCCGCTGGGCTGGTCCGCGGCACCGCGGCCTCCTCCAAAACTGCAGGCAGACAGGTCAGTGCGGAAAGCCCCTGAAACCCAGCAGCGTTCAAAGGGGAAGAGTCCTCACCTGGCCAGGCAGAGCTGATGAGCCTCAGGCCCCACCCCCGGCCGGAGCCTGACCCCGAACACCGGCCTCTGCCTATGCAAAGGTGCACTTCACAGAAACGCCACTAGGGGGCGCTGGCGAGAGGGGGCTCGGGGACCCTCAGCCCCCTGAGGGTAGGGGGATCTTTGCAACCACAGGGGTACAGAGTCAGAGGCTCCCTACAAGGTGCAGGGACCGCAACCCGTTTTGGCAATGGGGCCCTCTTTCCCTCGGGGGACACCTGCAACCTCCTCCTCACTCACACACCGAGGGGCTGACAGTGCGCCGACGACGCCATAGACGGAAAGTGAGTCACCATCAGGGAGGGTATCCCCTCTATGCCTCGGAATGGCTGCGACCACGGCCTCCTCCAAACCTGCAGGCAGACAGGTCGGCGGGGAAAGGCCCGGGCAACCCAACAGCACTCAAAGGGGAAGAGTCCTCAGCTGGACAGGCAGCGCTGAAGAGCCTCAGGCACCGCCCCCGGCCGGAGCCTCACCCCGCCCACCAGACTCTGCCTGAGCACAGGTGTAGCTCACAGGGCCGCCACTAGGGGGCGCGGGCGAGGGGGTTCAGGGACCCTCAGCCCCCACGGGGGTGGGGAACCTCTACCCCAGGGGAAAACGTGACACTCAACCCCATGGTGGATCAGGGCCCACTTCCCCCTTGGGGGAACAGTAAATCTTCCTCCCGAGGCACACCTGCACCCTCCTCTTGGACTCACAAACCCAGGGGCAGGACGTGTGCCCCAGGACGCCCTAGACGAAGGGGCGGGGTAACCGTCAGGGAGGGAAAACCCTGTAAGCCACAGACAGACGGCACCGGCGGTGTCCTCCAAAACTGCAGGCAGACAGGCCGGCGGGGAAAGCCCTTAGCAACCCTGCACCACTCACAGGGGAAGAGTCCTCACCTGGCTCAGCTGCGCTGCTGAACCCCAGGCTCCGCCCCCAGTCGGAGCCTGACCCCGCCCACCGGACTCTGCCTGTGCAAAAGTGCACTTCATTGAGCCGCCGGGGGGGGTGAGGGGGTGGGGACCCTCAGCCCCAAGAGGGCAGGGTGACCCCTATCCCATGGGGAAAGGTGACCCCCTTCCCCCATGGGGGAAGGAGGACAACTTCCCCCTTGGGGAACAGTAAACCTTCCCCCGGGGCACACCTGCAGCCTCCTCTCGCTCGCACACCCCCAGGGGCAGGCCGTCCGCCCGAAGACGCTGTAGCCGGTGGGGCGGGGTCACCGTCAGGGAGGGCAACCCCTGCAAGCCTCGGACTCTCTGCGACCACGGACTCCTCCAAAATTGCAGGCAGACAGGTCGGTGCCGAAAGCCCAAGGCAACCCAGGAGCACTCAAAGGGGAAGAGTCCTCTCCTGGGCAGTCAGCGCTGATAAGCCTTAGGCCCTGCCCCCGCCCGGGGCCTGACCCCGCCCACAGCCTCTGGCTGTGCAAAGGTGTACTTCACAGAGCTGCCGCTAGGGGGCGCTAGCGATCGGGGGGATTCGGGGACCTTCAGCCCACAGAGGGTAGGGGGACCTCTGCAATTACGGGGGTAGAGAGTCTGAGGCCCCCTAAAAGGCGCAGGGACCGCAAGCCCGTTTTGGCAATGGGGCCCTCTTCCCCTCGGGGGACACTTGAAACCTCCTCCACACTCACACCCCGAGGGGCTGACAGTGCGCCGACGACGCCATAGACAGAGGGGCGGGGTCACCGTCAGGGAGGGTACCCCCTGTATGCCTCGACTGGCTGTGACCACGGCCTCCGCCAAAGCTGCAGGCAGACAGGTCAGCGTGGAAAGGCCCGGGCAACCCAGCAGCACTCAAAGGGGAAGAGTCCTCAGCTGGCCAGGCAGCGCTGATGAGCCTCAGGCCTTGCCCCCGGCCGGAGCCTGACCCTGCCCACCGCACTCTGCCTGAGCACAAGTGCAGTTCACAGGGCCGCCCTAGGGGGCGCGGGCGAGGGGGTTCGGGGACCCTCAGCCCCCACGGGGTTAGGGGAACCTCTACCCCAGGGGGAAACGGGACCCTCTTCCCCCATGGGGGATCGGGGCCCACTTCCCCCTTGGGGGAAAGGTAAATCATCCTCCCGGGGCACACCTGCACCCTCCTCTCGGAATCACAAACCCAGGGGCAGGACGCGTGCCCCAAGACGCCCTAGACAAAGGGACGGCGTCACCGTCAGGGAGGGCAACCCCTGTTAGCCACAGACAGACGGCCCCCGCGGCGTCCTCCAAAACTGCAGGCAGACAAGCCGGCGGGGAATGCCCTTAGCAACCCAGCACCACTCACAGGGGAAGAGTCCTCACCTGGCTCAGCAGCGCTGCTGAGCCCCAGGCTCTGCCCTGGCCAGAGCCTGACCCCGCCCACCGGACTCTGCCTGTGCAAAGGTGCACTTCATAGATCCGCCGTGGGGGGCTAGTGATAGGGTTGGGGACCCTCAGCCCCAAGGGGGCAGGGTGACCCCTACCCCATGGGGAAAGTGGAGGCTCTTCCCCCATGGGAGAAGGAGTCCAACTTCCCCCGGGGGAACGGTAAACCTTCCCCCGGTACACACCTGCAGCCTCCTCTCGCACTCACACCCCCAGGGGCAGGATGTGCGCCCAAAGACGCCATAGACGGAGGGGCGGGGTCACCGTCAGTGAGGGCAACCCCTGCAAGCCTCGGACTGTCTGCGACCGCGGCCTCCTCCAAAACTGCAGGCAGACAGGTTGGCGGGGAAAGGCCCGGGCAACCCAGCAGCACTCAAAGGGGAAGAGTCCTCACCTGGCCAGGCAGCGCTGATGAGCCACAGGCCCCGCCCCGGGCCGGAGCCTGACCCTGCACTCCGGACTCTGCCTGAGCACAGGTGCAGTTCACAGGGCCGCCGCTAGGGGGCGCTGGTGAGCGGGGCGGTTCGGGGACCCTCAGCCCACAGAGTGTAGGGGTTCCTCTGCAACCACGGGGGTACAGATTCCGAGGCCCCCTACAAGGTGCAGGGACCGCAAGCCCATTTTGGCAATGGGGCCCTCTTCCCCTCGGGGGACACCTGCAACCTCCTCCGCACTCACACCCGAGGGGCTGACAGTGCGCCGACGACGCCATAGACGGAGGGTCGGGGTCACCGTCAGGGAGGTTACCCCCTGTATGCCTCAGACTGGCTGCGACCACGGCCTCCTCCAAAACTGCAGGCAGACAAGTCGGCGGGGAAAGGCCCGGGCATCCCAGTAGCACTCAAAGGGGAAGAGACCTCACCGGGCCAGGCAGCGCTGATGAGCCTCAGGCCCCGCCCCCGACTGGAGATGACCCCGCCCACCGCACTCTGCCTGAGCACAGGTGCAGTTCACAGGGCCGCCGCTAGGGGGCGCGGGCGAGGGGGTTCGGGGACCCTCAGCCCCCACGGGGTTAGGGAAACTACCCCAGGGGGAAACGGGACCCTCTTCGCCATGGGGGATCGGGGCCCACTTCCCCCTTGGGGTACGGAAAATCTTCCTCCCGGGGCACACCTGCACCCTCCTCTCGGACTCACAAACCCAGGGGCAGGACGTGTGCCGCACGACACCCTAGATGAAGGGGCGTGGTCAGCATCAGGGAGGGCAACCCCTGTAAGCCACAGACAGACGGCGCCCGCGTCGACCTCCAAAATTGCAGGTAGACAGGCCGGCGGGGACTGCCCTTAGAAACCCAGCACCACTCACAGGGGAAGAGTCCTCAGCTGGATCAGCAGCGCTGCTGAGCCCCAGGATCGCCGCCTGCCGGAGCCTGACCCGCACACCGGCCCCTGCCTGTGCAAAGGTGCATTCACAGAGCCGCCGCTAGGGGGCTCTGGCGAGCGGGGGGGTTCGGGGAACCTCAGCCCCCAGAGGGTAGGGGGACCTTTGCAACCATGGGGGTACGGAGTCCGAGGCCCCCTACAAGGTGCAGGGACCCCAAAGCCCGTTTTATCAATGGGGCCCTCTTCCCCTCGGGGGACACCTGCAACCTCCTCCGCACTCACACCCCGAGGGGCTGACAGTGCGCCGACGACGACGCCATAGACGGAGGGGTGGGGTCAACTTCAAGGAGGGTACCCCCAGTATGCCTCGGACTGGCTGCGACGGTCGGCGGGGAATGGCCCGGGCAACCCAGCAGCACTCAAAGGGGAATAGACCTCCGCTGGCCAGGCAGTGCTGATGAGCCTCAGGCCCCACCCCCGACCGGAGCCTGACCCCGCTCACCGGACTCTGCCTGAGCACAGGTGCAGTTCACAGGGCCGCCGCTAGGGGGCGCGGGCGAGGGGGTTCGGGGACCCTCAGCCCCCATGGGGTTAGGGGAACCTCTACCCCAGGGGGAAACGGGACCCTCGTCCCCCATGGGGGATCGGGGCCCACTTCCCCCTTGGGGGAATGGTACATCTTCTTCCCGGGGCACACCTGCACCCTCCTCTCGGACTCACAAACCCAGGGGCAGGACATGTGCCCCAAGACGCCCTAGAATAAGGGGCGTGGTCACCGTCAGTTAGGGCAACCCCTGTAAGCCACAGACAGACGGCCCCGCGGCGTCCTCCAAAACTGCAGGCAGACAAGCCGGTGGGGAATGCCCTTAGCAACCCAGCACCACTCACAGGGGAAGAGTCCTCACCTGGCTCAGCAGCGCTGCTGAGCCCCAGGCTCTGCCCTGGCCAGAGCCTGACCCCGCCCACCGGACTCTGCCTGTGCAAAGGTGCACTTCATAGATCCGCCGTGGGGGGCTGGTGATAGGGTTGGGGACCCTCACCCCAAGGGGGCAGGGTGACCCCTACCCCATGGGGAAAGTGGAGGCTCTTCCCCCATGGGAGAAGGAGTCCAACTTCCCCCGGGGGAACGGTAAACCTTCCCCCGGTACACACCTGCAGCCTCCTCTCACACTCACTCTCCCAGGGGCAGGATGTGCGCCCAAAGACGCCATAGACGGAGGGGCGGGGTCACCGTCAGTGAGGGCAACTCCTGCAAGCCTCGGACTGTCTGCGACCGCGGCCTCCTCCAAAACTGCAGGCAGACAGGTTGGCGGGGAAAGGCCCGGGCAACCCAGCAGCACTCAAAGGGGAAGAGACCTCACCGGGCCAGGCAGCGCTGATGAGCCTCAGGCCCCGCCCCCGACTGGAGATGACCCCGCCCACCGCACTCTGCCTGAGCACAGGTGCAGTTCACAGGGCTGCCGCTAGGGGGCGCGGGCGAGGGGGTTCGGGGACCCTCAGCCCCCACGGGGGTAGGGGAACCTCTACCCCGGGGGGAAACGGGACCCTCTTCGCCATGGGGGATCGGGGCCCACTTCCCCTTGGGGTACGGAAAATCTTCCTCCCGGGGCACACCTGCACCCTCCTCTCGGACTCACAAACCCAGGGGCAGGACGTGTGCCGCACGACACCCTAGATGAAGGGGCGTGGTCAGCATCAGGGAGGGCAACCCCTGTAAGCCACAGACAGACGGCGCCCGCGTCGACCTCCAAAATTGCAGGTAGACAGGCCGGCGGGGACTGCCCTTAGAAACCCAGCACCACTCACAGGGGAAGAGTCCTCAGCTGGATCAGCAGCGCTGCTGAGCCCCAGGATCGCCGCCTGCCGGAGCCTGACCCGCACACCGGCCCCTGCCTGTGCAAAGGTGCATTCACAGAGCCGCCGCTAGGGGGCTCTGGCGAGCGGGGGGTTCGGGGAACCTCAGCCCCCAGAGGGTAGGGGGACCTTTGCAACCATGGGGGTACGGAGTCCGAGGCCCCCTACAAGGTGCAGGGACCCCAAAGCCCGTTTTGTCAATGGGGCCCTCTTCCCCTCGGGGGACACCTGCAACCTCCTCCGCACTCACACCCCGAGGGGCTGACAGTGCGCCGACGACGCCATAGACGGAGGGGTGCGGTCACCGTCAAGGAGGGTACCCCCAGTATGCCTCGGACTGGCTGCGACCGCGACCTCCTCCAAAGCTGCAGGCCGACAGGTCGGCGGGGAATGGCCCGGGCAACCCAGCAGCACTCAAAGGGGAATAGACCTCCGCTGGCCAGGCAGTGCTGATGAGCCTCAGGCCCCACCCCCGACCGGAGCCTGACCCCGCTCACCGGACTCTGCCTGAGCACAGGTGCAGTTCACAGGGCCGCCGCTAGGAGGCGCGGGCGAAGGGTTCGGGGACCCTCAGCCCCCACGGGGTTAGGGGAACCTCTACCCCAGGGGAAACGGGACCCTCGTCCCCCATGGGGGATCGGGGCCCACTTCCCCCTTGGGGGAATGGTACATCTTCTTCCCGGGGCACACCTGCACCCTCCTCTCGGACTCACAAACCCAGGGGCCGGACATGTGCCCCAAGACGCCCTAGACGAAGGGGCGTGGTCACCGTCAGGTAGGGCAACCCCTGTAAGCCACAGACTGACGGCGCCCGCAGCGTCCTCCAAAACTGCAGGCAGACAGGCCGGCGGGGAAAGCCCTTAGCAACCCAGCACCTCTCACAGGGGAAGAGTCCTCACCTGGCTCAGCAGCGCTGCTGAGCCACAGGCTCCGCCCCCGGCCGAAGCCTGACCCCGCCCACCGGACTCTGCCTGTGCAAAGGTGCACTTCATAGAGCTGCCGGGGGGGCTGGTGAGGGGGTTGGGGACCCTCAGCCCCAAGGGGACAGGGTGACCCCTACCCCATGGGGAAAGGGGACGGTCTTCCCCCATGGGGGAAGGAGGCCAACTTCCCCTTGGGGAATGGTAACCTTCCCCTGGGGCACACCTGCAGCCTCCTCTCACACTCACACCCCCAGGGGCAGGATGACGCCATAGGCGGAGGGGCGGGGTCACCATCAGGGAGGGCAAGCCCTGCAAGCCTCGGACTGTCTGCGACCGCGGACTCCTCCAAAACTGCAGGCAGACAGGTCGGTGTGGAATGCCCCTGGCAACCCAGCAGCACTCAAAGGGGAAGAGTCCTCACCTGGCTAGGCAGCGCTGATGAGACTCAGGCCCCGCCCCCGGCCGGAGCCTGACCCCGCCCACCGGCTTCTGCCTGTGCAAACGTGCACTTCACAGAGCCGCCGCTAGGAGGCGCTGGCGGGGTCGGTTCGGGAACCCTCAGCCCCAAGAGGTTAGGGGGACCTCTGCAACCACGGGGGTAGAGAGTCCAAGGCCCCCTACAAGGTGCAGGGACCGCAAGCCCGTTTTGGCAATGGGGCCCTCTTCCCCTCGGGGGACACCTGCAACCTCCTCCGCACTCACACCCCGAGGGGCTGACAGTGCGCCGACGGCGCCATAGACGGAGGGGAGTGGTCACAGTCAGGGAGGGTAACCCCAGTATGCCTCGGACTGGCTGCGACCTCGGCCTCCTCCAAAGCTACAGGCAGACAGGTCGGCGAGGAAAGGCCCGGGCAACCCAGCAGCACTCAAATGGGAAGAGTCCTCACCTGGCCAGGCAGCGCTGATGAGCCTCAGGCCCCGCCCCCGACCGGAGCTGACCCCGCACACCGGACTCTGCCTGAGCACAGTTGCAGTTCACAGGGCCGCCGCTAGGAGGCGCGGGCGAGGGGGTTCGGGGACCCTCAGCCCCCACGGGGGTAGGGGAACCTCTATCCCAGGGGGAAACGGGACCCTCTTCCCCCATTGGGGTTCGGGGCACACTTCCCCCTTGGGGGAACGGTAAATCTTCCTTCCGGGGCACACCTGCACCCTCCTCTCGGACTCAAAAACCCAGGGGCAGGACGTGTGCCCCAAGACGCCCTAGACGAAGGGGCGGGGTCACCGTCAGGGAGGGCAAGCCCTGTATCCACAGACAGACGGCGCCCGTGGCGTCCTCCAAAACTGCAGGCAGAGAGGCCGGCGAAGAAAGCCCTTAGCAACCCAGCACGACTCAAAGGGGAAGAGTCCACACCTGGCTCAGCAGCGCTGCTCAGCCCTGGGCTCCGCCCCCGGCCGGAGCCTGACCCCGCCCACCGGACTCTGCCTGTGCAAAGGTGCACTTCATAAAGCCGCCGGGGGGGGCTGGTGAGGGGGTTGGGGACCGTCAGCCCCAAGGGGGCATGGTGACCCCTACCCCATGGGTAAAGGGGACGCTCTTCCCCCATCGGGGAAGGAGGCCAACTTCCCCCTAGGGGAACGGTAAACCTTCCCCTGGGGCACACCTGCAACCTCCTCTCCCACTCACACACCCAGGGGCAGGCCGTGCGCCCGACGACGACAAAGACGGAGTGGCGGTTTCACCGTCAGTGAGGGCAACCCCTGGAAGCCTCGGACTGTCTGCGACCGCCGCCTCCTCGAAAACTGCAGGCAGACAGGTCGGTTTGGAAAGCCCCTGGCAACACAGCAACACTCAAAGGGGAAGAGTCCTCACCTGGCCAGGCAGCGCTGATGAGCCTCAGGCCCACCCCGGCTGGAGCCTGACCCCTCCCACCGGACTCTGCCTGTGGAAAGGTGCACTTCACAGAGCCGCCGCTAGGGGGCGCTGGCGAGGGGGGTGTTCGGGGACCCTCAGCCCCAAGACGGTAGGGTGACCTCTGCAACCACGGGGGTTCAGAGTTCGAGGCCCCCTACAAGGTGCATGGACCCAAGCACGTTTTGTCAATGGGGCCCTCTTCCCCTCGGGTGACACCTGCAACCTCCTCCGAACTCACACCCCGATAAGCTGACAGTCGCCGACGATGCCATAGACGGAGGGGCGGGGTCACCGTCAGGGAGGGTACCCCCTCTATGCCTCGGACTGGCTGCGACCTCGGCCTCCTCCAAAGCTGCAGGCAGACAGGTCGGCGTGGAAAGGCCCGGGCAACCCAGCAGCACTCAAAGGGGAGGAGTCCTCACCTGGCCAGGCAGCTCTGATGAGCCTCAGGCCCCGCCCTGGGCGGAGAATGACCCCGCCCACCGGGCTCTGCCTGTGCAAAGGTGCACTTCACAGAGCCTCCGCTAGGGGCGCTGGCGAGCGGGGGCGTTCGGGGACCCTCAGCCCCCACGGGGTTAGGGGAACCTCTACCCCAGGGGGAAGTGGGACCCTCTTCCCCCATGGGGGATCCGGGCCCACTTCCTCCTTGGGGGAACGGTAAATCTTCCTCCCGGGGCACACCTGCACCCTCCTCTCGGACTCATAAACCCAGGGTCAGGACGTGTGCCCCAAGATGCCCTAGACGAAGGGGCGGGGTACCGTCAGGGAGGGCAACCCCTGTAAGCCACAGACAGACGGCGCCCGCGGCGTCCTCCAAAACTGCTGGCAGACAGGCCGGCGGCGAAAGCCCTTAGCAAGCCAGCACCACTCAAAGCGGAAGAGTCCTCACCTGGCTCAGCAGCGCTGCTGTGCCCCCGGCTCTGCCCCCGGATGGAGCCTGACCCCACCCACCTGACGCTGCCTGTGCAAAGGTGCACTTCAAAGAGCCGCCGGGGGGGTGCTGGTGAGGGGGTTGGGGACCCTCAGCCACAAGGGGGCAGGGTGACCCCTACCCCATGGGGAAAGGGTCGCTCTTCCCCCATGGGGGAAGGAGGCCATCTTCCCTCTTGGGGAACGGTAAACCTTCCCCCGGGGCACACCTGCAGCCTCCTCTCGCACTCACACCCCCAGGGGCAGGCCATGCGCCCGAAGACTCCTTAGATGGAGGGGCGGGATCACCGTCCGGGAGGGCAACCCCTGCTAGCCTCGGACTGTCTGTGACCGAGGCCTCCTCCAAAACTGCAGGCAGACAGGTCGGTGCGGAAAGCCACTGGCAACCCAGCAGCACTCAGGGGAAGAGTCCTCACCTGGCCAGGCAGCGCTGATGAGCCACAGGCCCCGCCCCCGTCCGGAGCCTTACCCCGCCCACCGGACTCTGCCTGTGCAAAGGTGCACTTCACAGAGCCGCCGCTAGGGGGCGCTGCCGAGAGGTGTTGTTCGGTGTCCCTCAGCCCCAAGAGGGTAGGTGGACCCCTGCAACCACGGGGGTACAGAGTCCAAGGCTGCTGCACCTTCCCCTGCAGTGACCCTCTGGGCTTATGGCTGTTGCCATGGTCCCTGAGGTCCGGCGTGGGCAAGGAACCATGCGCGCAGGGGGTGAACAGCAAACTCCCTAAGATGCAGAGAAGTCGAATGCCTGCCAAGAGATAATGACCACCAGAAGCTGCCACAAAGATGATTAAAAGAAATGCTGACCACCTGGAACCTTATCTCGCTTTCTCAAGGCCCACAAACTTTATTCTGCTACAACTGTCTCTCTAAAATCTTTCCTTTTTCTGGTCATTGATTGCTAATTAAAAAACATACATAATTTAATAAACAGGCTAATCCAAATGAAACATTACTAAACACCGTGTAATAATAGAATTGTTAGTTTAATATTCTTTCTATTATGTGCTTGACTTTAGTACCTATGATATTAACTGCATTATAAAATAAATTCACCCATGACAATTAATTGTGAGTAAAAATGAGTAGGTAATAGTGATACTTATTGCAACTAGAAAATAATTAGAACAGTAGAAAGAATTAATAGCCTGTCCAATTAGGTATGAAGCTAGGTCCAGATGTAACTTCGGACATAAATCACTGCCCTGTTAATTAAGCTTAGCCTATGAGCAAACTGATCTCTTTGATGTTCACTGTTCCTATGTCTTTAGAAAAAACATATATATACTGACCACTAACTTAATAAAAGTGCACTCAGATTTACACTCTCTCTTGAAGTGTGTATGTCATTTCTTTAACCGAATCCCTGACCACCCTGCGCAGTCTCTCAACCCTTAGACGGCCTCATCGTCTACTGCTTTGCTGGTCCGCGGCAGGTGGCGCCCGAACGTGGGGCCCGATTTCAAATTTTGCTGAGTTGTCCACCTAAAGAAAGAGGTGAGTAACGAAGAGGTTGCGTTGGGTAAGCTATCTCCTTTTTAGTGTGAGTGTGTGAGTGAATTTTCCCTTAAAAATACCCTCTTTTAAAAGTCAGGGATAGGATCCTCACTGGTGCGTCCGGAGCTCGCTGATAAAGGGTGATCAGTTTGAGACAGTGAGAAGTTTTTCTAAGTTTGAAAACATACTCGTGGTGTTGAGTGTGTGTGAGAGTGTATGAATACGGCTCCACGGCCTTAGGGCTACGGAGTCTGAGTGGGCTGCACCCGCGGTTCCCGTGGAGGACGTCATATGGCATAACGGTCATCTGCTCCTTGGAGCAGTCTGGTCCGGGGTTTATACGGACAGACCTTAGCTAAGACGCCTCCGCAAGTTCCCGAGAGGGACACGGGCCGGACAGCACATTTGAAATAAAGATCTTGGGTGAGTGAACAAAGCACCACAAGGCCATGGGTCAAGCACAGACCAAAAACAGAGAACTTTTTCTTTCTATACTGAAAAATATGATTGAAGCACGCAGTATTAAAGTAAATAAAAAAAAAACTTTGTTGCAACTTTATGAATTTATAATGTGGGTATGTCCATGGTTTCCAGAAGAAGGCAGTTTATCACTAGAAACCTGGAAAAAAGTAGGAAAAGAAGTACAAGAATTCTATGCCCTTTGTGGCCTATTACTAATTCCTCATCTACTTTAATTGGTTTAGGCATGGCAAACAATGTAGCTCAAAGCTCTCAGCTTTTACATTGGCAAATGACTGGACATGCTGGTTTTTTTTACCATATGTAATTCCTTCCTTACCCTTTTCATTATGGGGCCGTGACATAATGGAATCCATGGGGTTAACTCTCACCGCTCCTGATCTAACTGATGAACAGACTTTTTCTTAGGGGCCATTGCGGAAAATTTATTTGCTGATAAAATTGCTTGGAAAAACAATGATCTTGTCTGGATACCTCAATGGCCCCTTACATCTGACAAAATCCAGGCTATACATGACATTGTCTCTGACCAGTTACAAAAGGGGCATTTAGAGCCCTCTAATAGTCCGTGGAATACTCCTGTCTTTGTAATTAAAAACAAATTAGGAAAATGGAGGCTTCTTCAAGACCTCCGCTCAATTAACGACACTATGCATGACATGGGAGCGCTTCAACCTGGACTCCCCTCCTCTGTAGCTGTTCCAAAACAAAATCATATTATAATTATTAATCTGCAGGACTGTTTTTTCACTATTAAACTTCACCCTGATGATTCTCCTAGGTTTGCCTTCAGTGTTCCCTCTGCAAATTTTCACCAATCCTGGCAACGATTTCAATGGAAAGTCCTGCCTCAAGGCATGAAAAATTCTCCTACTTTATGTCAAAAATTTGTTGATCAGGCTTTACAAGCTACCAGACATAAATTTCCTGATGCATATATCACTCATTACATGGATGACATTCTCCTGAGCCACTCCTCTAAGGAAGGTGTGGAGACGCTTTTACAATGTTTAATTACTGACCTAACGTCCTTTGGTCTTGTCATTGCTCCTGACAAAATTCAACGTGAGCGACCACTTAACTATCTGGGAAAAACCATTCATGATGATTTCATCATGACTCAAAATCTTCAAATCCGCCTTGATAAACTTTCCACATTAAATGATTTTCAAAAGTTACTTGGAAACATTAATTGGATTCGTCCTTATCTTAAAATTACTAAAGGTGATTTACACCCACTTTTCCAGAGTTTACAAGGAAATCCTAACCCTAAATCACCTTGGTCCTTGACGCCCGAGGCCATTTCAAAACTGCATTTGGTTGAACAAAAACTTTCTGAAGCTAGAGTTTCTCAAATTGATTATTCATCACCATGGGAATTACTTGTTCTTAAAACTGAATTTACACCTACTGCCTGCCTGTGGCAATCTGGTATTCTTGAATGGCTTTATTTGGCACACAATTAAACAAAAATGGTCACATCTTATACATCTATGTGTGCATTTCTCATAATGAAAGGGCTGACACGTTCTAAAGAATTGTTTGCCAGGCTTCCTGCCACTATTACTGTCCCATATACTAGAACACAGTTTGAATTTCTGCTTCAAAATGATGAT
>NW_023602074.1:486326-518206 GCF_014898055.3 Talpa occidentalis | reverse complement strand
TTAAAGCAATTAGCCTCTGAAAATGCAAATTCTCTGTGCCAAGAATAATTAGACCAATTAGAAAAACAGGTACCATCCAAGACTTTATTAAAGCATGCATGGATGCCAGCCCAGCAGTTATTCAAGGGTTGGCTTATGCTGCAGCAATGAAAGAGCAACCATTTTCTTCTTTTTGTGCGATCAATGCCAAAAGGTAAGAAAACGGCAAATGCTCCGATTTTTTAATTGTCAACAACCTGGCCACATGAGTAGAAATTGTAATAGAGCAAATAACAAAGGAAAAAATTTGGAAATTCTAATTTGGCCCCAAAATCTTGTCCACGTTGTGGCAAGGGCAATCATTGGGCAAATAACTGTCGTTCCAAATGGCATAAAGATGGTCATAAATTAGAGCAAAATGATGAAATGTCAAAAAACTCTCAGAGGGGCAAGCCCTCAGCCCCGTAAATGAAAGAGGGTCTGATTTGGCGCTAAAGATACTGTAAAAACTGAAGCGCCTGACTCTACTGTGACTATACATGATTTACCTAGAGGCACTCCAGGAAGTGCCGGGCTTGATCTTGCATCCGTGGCTGATATAATTCTTTCAGCCATAGATGGGGTTACACCTATTAAACTTATTTAAAAGGACCACTTCCTCAAGGAAACGTAGGGCTTATAATTGGCCGTAGCTCAAATTATAAAAAGAATTTTGAAGTACTTTCGGGTATTATAGACTCTGATTTTGAGGGAAAAGTCAAAGTTATGATTAGACCTTTGAAGGAAACAATACAAATTCACAAAAATCAGCGTATTGCACAAATTCTTGTGCTTTCTTATGTTAAATTACCTAATCCAATTTTAAAGAAAATAGAGCAGATAAAGGCTTTGGGTCCACAGACGTGGTTGCTTGGACTCAAAGTATCACAAAAGAACGACCATTGAAAAAATGATTATCAATGGACACCCAATTATGGGATTGTTAGATACTGGAGCTGATAGATCATGTATTGCAGGCAAAGATTGGCCTGCGGCATGGCCAGTGTTAAATTCTTCCTCTACTCTGATTGGATTGGGCATGGCCAATAATGTTGCTCAAAGTTCACAAATGTTGTCTTGGCAACTGAGATCACAGAAAGGTTTGTTCAGCCTTATGTGATTCCTGCATTGCCGTTTTCCCTATGGGGACGCGATATTATGGAATCCTTGCAAGTGTCTCTAGTTACCCCAGATGTAATTGATGAACAGGCTTTTTTATAGGGCCATTGAAACTCAAAAATATGCTGATAAAATTAACTGGAAAGATGAAAATCCTGTCTGGATCGATCAATGGCCCCTTACTTCAGAAAAGGATCCAGGCTATTCAAACTATAGTTCAAGAACAATTGGCTAAAGGTCATTTGGAACCGTCTACAAGTCCTTGGAATACTCCTGTTTTTTGTATAAAGAAAAAATCTGGTAAATGGCCTCTTCTGCAGGACTTAAGGGCAGTTAACGCTACAATGCAAGATATGGGTGCCCTACAACCAGGGTTACCTTCTCCTGTAGCAGTTCCAAAGGACAATTATGTTATTATCATTGACTTACAGGATTGTTTCTTTACAATTAAATTACATCCAGATGATTGTAAAAAATTTGCCTTTAGTATTCCATCTAGTAATTTTCAAAAACCATGGCAACGCTATCAATGGAAAGTTTTGCCACAAGGTATGAAAAATTCCCCTACTTTATGTCAAAATTTGTTGATCAGGCACTACAGGAAACTAGATCAAAGTATCCAAATGCATATATTATTCATTACATGGATGATATTCTTTTGAGTCATCCTGTGAGAGAAATTGCAGATTTAATTCTGACTCATTTAATAGAACAATTGACGGCATACGGCCTAGTAGTGGCCCCAGATAAAATTCAAAAAGACAGACCATTGAATTATTTAGGGAAAGTTATATATAATGATTGTATTATGTCACAAAACTTACAGATTCGCATTGACAAATTACAAACCTTGAATGATTTTCAAAAATTATTAGGGAACATAAATTGGATACGGCCATATTTAAAAATTACTACTGGAGATGTACATCCGCTTTTTGCAATTTTACAAGGAGATTCAAATCCTAAATCTCCTCGTAATTTGACTCAAGAAGCATTGCAAAGTCTTAAATTGGTTGAACAAAAAATATCTGAAGCTAAAGTTATTCAGATTGATTATTCAAAAACATGGGATTTATTAATTATTCAAACTACTTATACTCCAACAGCTTGTTTATGGCAAGAAGGCATCTTGGAATGGTTGCATTTATCACATGTACAAACACATGTGGTAACTGCATATCCGTCTATGTGTGCCTGGTTAATTATGAAAGGCATACTGAGATCTCGTGAATTGTTTGGCAAGGATCCAAATAATATTGTAATTCCATATAACAAAGCACAATTTGAGTTTTTGTTGCAAAATGATGACGATTGGGGAATTGCCATACAAAACTTTACAGGACAAATTAAATTTCATTTACCCCAAAATCCATTAATTAAATTGTGGAAGATACATCAATTATATTTCCTTCGGTTATCAGTATTGAACCACTGCATGATGCCACACTTGTCTTTACTGATGGTTCTTCATCAGGCATATCTGTTGTCTATAGTCCTGGTAAAGAGCCGTTAAGAAAAATGATGTCTGATATTTCTGCTCAGCAAGCTGAGATTATTGCAGTTATTATGGCTTTAGAAAGTTACACTCAACCTTTGAATTTGTATTCTGATTCCAAATATGTTGTATCATTGTTTCCTTCGTTGGAAACTGCTCTTTTATCTGGAACAACACATATTCTGCCATTGTTATCTAAATTACAAAATTTGGTTCACCAAAGATCTGAAAAACTCTTTATTGGACATATTCGAGGTCATACAAATTTACCTGGGCCTTTAGCTTTAGGGAATCATATGGCAGATTTATTAACAAAAGATGTTTTAATTGGCTCTGTTGAATTGGCTCAACAGAGTCATCAACTGCATCATCAAAATGCTCAAGCACTGCGACATGCATTCAAAATTACTCGAGAACAAGCTCGGGCTATTGTGAGAAATTGTGAACATTGCCCTGATATTCATCATCCATTAAAGATGGGAGTGAATCCCAGAGGTTTAAAACCTCTGGCTTTGTGGCAAATGGATGTCACTCATTATTCCTCATTTGGAAGGCTGTCATTTATTCATGTAGTAGTGGATACTTTTTCTCATGCTGTATATGCCACAGCCAGAACTGGTGAAGCTGTATGTGATGTGGTTCAGCATCTTATAGCATCCTTTGCAGTTCTTGGAAAGCCTATGAAATTAAAAACTGACAATGCTCCAGCTTATACTGCAAAGGCATTCAAACTATTTTGTCAACAATGGAAAATTGATCATGTTACTGGTATACCTTATAATCCTCAAGGACAAGCTGTAATTGAGAGAACTCATCAAACTTTGAAACATCAATTAGATAGATTGCATTCTGCAGCTCATTTTTCACCGCATCACCAGCTTCAACACGCTATTTTTGTCTTGAATCATTTAAATGCAGATGAAAATGGAATGACACCTATGATAAGGCATTGGGGTACTGTGCAATCTGTTCCCCTGCCACTAGTTATGTGGCGAGACTTACTGGAACTTGGAAAGGGCCGGATGTACTGTTAACTGTGGGTCGAGGCTATGCTTGTGTTTTTCCACAGGATGCCGAGACGCCCATCTGGATTCCAGACAGGCTCATCCGTCATCGATCACGGCAGGCAGGCACAACGTCGCCGTCGCCTGGTTGCGTCGATCCGGAGAATGAGACAAGCTTATCTGGAAGCGATGTTCCAGAGGACGGGGTGTGCGGAACCTCCCCAGAATCCTAATCTTCCTACAGCTGAGCAGCTTCTTTGTCTTCTGCGAGTGGCTGAAGCCTTGCTTCAAAGAATGAATCAGCCTATTGGACCTACTTTAATTCTTATGGCCGCTTTAACCATAACAGGAGTTCCAGTACAGGCTGAGACATATTGGGCCTATGTGCCAGATCCACCGTTATTGCATCCTGTCAGCTGGAATGAAGAAACACCAATTAAGGTGTATGTCAACAATACTGACATAATGGGTGGACTAGCAGACTTTCATTCTAAAGCAGAAATGTCAGTTCCTTTTAACTAGAAGGACTTTCTGATGATACACCTATATGTTTTGCTACTATGACTCCTGTCCCACAGACATGCATGATGCTTTCTACTAGAACAACTTTTACTGACTCTCCTCCAACAAATGGAAAAATTGGACGTAATGTTTGGGTTTTGCGTTTTGCTTATTTGAGCTTTCCTGTTGATATTTATAGTAAATACACAGCTGTCCCTGATTTTTCTTTACCTTTCCGTAACTGTAATCAAACTTATAGGGATAGAGATCAGTTCTGGGACTCTTTGGTGAAGAATCCGGTTTGGCTTGATTGTGGCTTTCCAAAAGCATCACAAATGTCTCCACCCGGAACGTCTGAAGAACTATATGACTTTCCATTAGTCATTCTAAACCACGGTCCACTGCCTACGGGTGGGCTTGGTGGTGGTTTTCTCCAGGATGGGTGGCTCCTTCTTTGGTCATTCGACCTGCTGCCTCAAAGAAAACTATAATTCAACCAGACATTTTTCGACTTACGCCTGCTGCACAAAATCTACAATGGCAACCTCCATCGAAAAAGCCTATCGATGTAGGCCTTCGTGCATGTGTTGGATATCCTTATGCTTTGTTATTAGGTAATGTTAATAATGTGAAAATTACTCGTACAAATAATTCTTATTCTGTTAAATGTTCGCAATATATTTTGACTAATTGTCTATCTCCTGATAGGGACAGAAAAACCCTGAATGTGATCCTTGTTGTTAAACGTCCTTCTTATGTTATGGTTCCTGTTGATTTACAGGATATGCCTTGGTATGATGATAAAGCTTTGCAAATGTTTAAAGAAATTAATGCTTTAATTAGGCCAAAAAGGTTTATTGTTTCTCTGTTCCTGGGAATTGCTGCTTTGATAGCAATTGTTACTTCACTTGCAGCCTCGTCTGTTGCCCTGGTGCAAGAAACTCTTACAGCACATTTTGTTAATGACCTCACACAAATGTAACTTTAGCACTTGCCTTGCAACATTCCATTGATAAAAAATGGAACAAAAACTTAATGCCTTGGAGGAAACAGTACTGGCTTTGGGAGAAGAAGTTCAGCAAATTAAGAGACTTCTCTCCACTCGTTGTCATGCACAGTTTAAATTTATCTGTGTCACGCCCAAACCGTATAATTCATCTCTTGATTGGGCTTTTGTTAAAAATCATTTACTGGGTATTTGGCGTGAAAGTGACACTAGTCATGATTTGCCTTCACTTCAAGCAGAAATTTCTGCGATGAGCCAGGCTCATTTGTCTGAACCAGCTTTGTCTGCTTTCGCATCGACATTTTCTGACTCTCTACGTTCCTTGGCTCCCTCTAATTGGTTACACTTTTTAATTTCATTTGGAATAATTATGTTAATAGTCTTGGTTTGTTGCCTTATCGTTCCTGTGTTTTTGAAATTACTTAGCAGGAATGTGAAGACACTTCGTCGTGATATGCATTTTATGCAGCTTCAATTGAAAAAAAAAAGGGGAAACTGTGGCGGCTCCTGAGAGCAAAGTGACTATTGCCACAATTTCTCATTAAAACAGAGTGGCTGTGCTGTTATGGTACATAAGTCCCTCTTCCCCTGTGTGCTGGACTGGACAGTCAATGACGGGTAAGATCAGAAAGCAATTTCTGACAATCTAAGACAGACGCAGTCCCCAAGGGGATTTAATGGTTCCCACCTTACACCTATGGAAAATAACTAGGAAAACAGGCCTGGAAGATGTTGAGGCACAGCCAAGTCATGTTGTTAATCATTACTAGGCAGTAGTCTCACAATAAAGGAATGCAATTATGGCAAAGGAAACTGGTTCTATTACTTTCAGTAAATGTGTAACCAAGTAGAACTATAGGAATAATAAATAGAAATGGGAGCTATGAAAGATTATGATAAGTATGTATAATCATAACAGTGAATCGCAAGACCTAGAACAGATCTCCATTGAGGGGTGTAAAATATGAAATGTTCTTGATTTGTTCCTGATTTCTTGATAAATAATAAACAAGATGTTATATTATTCATGTTTCATTGCATTTACGAACAATCTGATAAATGATTAACCACATACTGTGAAAAACATAATGAAGCAATTACTGTGAAAATGTATAAAAAGAGATGGCTGATCCTAATAAATCGCACTCAGATTTTCACTCTCCCTTGAGTGTGTCTGTGTGTCATTCTTGTCCCTCGCCTTAATTCCTTCGACCACCCTTTGCACATCCTCGCTCAAACCCTGAGATTGTCTCAATCTCCCGCCGCCGCTGGCTGGTCCGCGGCACCGCGGCCTCCTCCAAAACTGCAGGCAGACAGGTCAGTGCGGAAAGCCCCTGAAACCCAGCAGCGTTCAAAGGGGAAGAGTCCTCACCTGGCCAGGCAGAGCTGATGAGCCTCAGGCCCCACCCCCGGCCGGAGCTTGACCCCGAACACCGGCCTCTGCCTATGCAAAGGTGCACTTCACAGAAACGCCACTAGGGGGCGCTGGCGAGAGGGGCTCGGGGACCCTCAGCCCCCTGAGGGTACGGGGACCTTTGCAACCACAGGGGTACAGAGTCAGAGGCTCCCTACAAGGTGCAGGGACCGCAACCCGTTTTGGCAATGGGGCCCTCTTTCCCTCGGGGGACACCTGCAACCTCCTCCTCACTCACACACCGAGGGGCTGACAGTGCGCCGACGACGCCATAGACGGAAAGTGAGTCACCATCAGGGAGGGTATCCCCTCTATGCCTCGGAATGGCTGCGACCACGGCCTCCTCCAAACCTACAGGCAGACAGGTCGGCGGGGAAAGGCCCGGGCAACCCAACAGCACTCAAAGGGGAAGAGTCCTCAGCTGGACAGGCAGCGCTGAAGAGCCTCAGGCACCGCCCCGGCCGGAGCCTCACCCCGCCCACCAGACTCTGCCTGAGCACAGGTGTAGCTCACAGGGCCGCCGCTAGGGGGCGCGGGCTAAAGGGGTTCAGGGACCCTCAGCCCCCACGGGGGTAGGGGAACCTCTACCCCAGGGGAAAACGTGACACTCAACCCCATGGTGGATCAGGGCCCACTTCCCCCTTGGGGGAACAGTAAATCTTCCTCCCGAGGCACACCTGCACCCTCCTCTTGGACTCACAAACCCAGGGGCAGGACGTGTGCCCCAGGACGCCCTAGACGAAGGGGCGGGGTAACCGTCAGGGAGGGAAACCCCTGTAAGCCACAGACAGACGGCACCGGCGGAGTCCTCCAAAACTGCAGGCAGACAGGCCGGCGGGGAAAGCCCTTAGCAACCCTGCACCACTCACAGGGGAAGAGTCCTCACCTGGCTCAGCTGCGCTGCTGAACCCCAGGCTCCGCCCCCAGTCGGAGCCTGACCCCGCCCACCGGACTCTGCCTGTGCAAAGTGCACTTCATAGAGCCGCCGGGGGGTGAGGGGGTGGGGACCCTCAGCCCCAAGAGGGCAGGGTGACCCCTATCCCATGGGGAAAGGTGACCCCTTCCCCATGGGGGAAGGAGGACAACTTCCCCCTTGGGGAACAGTAAACCTTCCCCGGGGCACACCTGCAGCCTCCTCTCGCTCACACACCCCAGGGGCAGGCCGTCCGCCCGAAGACGCTGTAGCCGGTGGGCGGGGTCACCGTCAGGGAGGGCAACCCCTGCAAGCCTCGGACTCTCTGCGACCACGGACTCCTCCAAAATTGCAGGCAGACAGGTCGGTGCCGAAAGCCCAAGGCAACCCAGGAGCACTCAAAGGGGAAGAGTCCTCTCCTGGGCAGTCAGCGCTGATAAGCCTTAGGCCCTGCCCCCGCCCGGGCCTGACCCCGCCCACAGCCTCTGGCTGTGCAAAGGTGTACTTCACAGAGCTGCCGCTAGGGGGCGCTAGCGATCGGGGGATTCGGGGACCTTCAGCCCACAGA
The DNA here is from genome assembly GCF_014898055.3 of Talpa occidentalis. NCBI lineage: Eukaryota > Metazoa > Chordata > Mammalia > Eulipotyphla > Talpidae > Talpa > Talpa occidentalis. The sequence goes on along the minus strand of NW_023602074.1, from coordinate 510,168 downwards.
GGGTAGGGGGACCTCTGCAATTACGGGGGTAGAGAGTCTGAGGCCCCTAAAAGGCGCAGGGACCGCAAGCCCGTTTTGGCAATGGGGCCCTCTTCCCCTCGGGGGACACTTGAAACCTCCTCCACACTCACACCCCGAGGGGCTGACAGTGCGCCGACGACGCCATAGACAGAGGGCGGGGTCACCGTCAGGGAGGGTACCCCCTGTATGCCTCGACTGGCTGTGACCACGGCCTCCGCCAAAGCTGCAGGCAGACAGGTCAGCGGGGAAAGGCCCGGGCAACCAGCAGCACTCAAAGGGGAAGAGTCCTCAGCTGGCCAGGCAGCGCTGATGAGCCTCAGGCCTCGCCCCCGGCCGGAGCCTGACCCTGCCCACCGCACTCTGCCTGAGCACAAGTGCAGTTCACAGGGCCGCCACTAGGGGGCGCGGGCGAGGGGGTTCGGGGACCCTCAGCACCCACGGGGTTAGGGGAACCTCTACCCCAGGGGGAAACGGGACCCTCTTCCCCCATGGGGGATCGGGGCCCACTTCCCCTTGGGGGAATGGTAAATCATCCTCCCGGGGCACACCTGCACCCTCCTCTCGGAATCACAAACCCAGGGGCAGGACGCGTGCCCCAAGACGCCCTAGACAAAGGGACGCGTCACCGTCAGGGAGGGCAACCCCTGTTAGCCACAGACAGACGGCCCCGCGGCGTCCTCCAAAACTGCAGGCAGACAGGCCGGCAGGGAATGCCCTTAGCAACCCAGCACCACTCACAGGGGAAGAGTCCTCACCTGGCTCAGCAGCGCTGCTGAGCCCCAGGCTCTGCCCTGGCCAGAGCCTGACCCCGCCCACCGGACTCTGCCTGTGCAAAGGTGCACTTCATAGAGCCGCCGTGGGGGCTAGTGATAGGGTTGGGGACCCTCAGCCCCAAGGGGCAGGGTGACCCCTACCCCATGGGGAAAGTGGAGGCTCTTCCCCCATGGGAGAAGGAGTCCAACTTCCCCCGGGGGAACGGTAAACCTTCCCCCGGTACACACCTGCAGCCTCCTCTCGCACTCACACCCCCAGGGGCAGGATGTGCGCCCAAAGACGCCATAGACGGAGGGGCGGGGTCACCGTCAGTGAGGGCAACCCCTGCAAGCCTCGGACTGTCTGCGACCGCGGCCTCCTCCAAAACTGCAGGCAGACAGGTTGGCGGGGAAAGGCCCGGGCAACCCAGCAGCACTCAAAGGGGAAGAGTCCTCACCTGGCCAGGCAGCGCTGATGAGCCACAGGCCCCGCCCCGGCCGGAGCCTGACCCTGCACTCCGGACTCTGCCTGAGCACAGGTGCAGTTCACAGGGGCGCCGCTAGGGGGCGCTGGTGAGCGGGCGGTTCGGGGACCCTCAGCCCACAGAGTGTAGGGGTTCCTCTGCAACCACGGGGGTACAGATTCCGAGGCCCCCTACAAGGTGCAGGACCGCAAGCCCATTTTGGCAATGGGGCCCTCTTCCCCTCGGGGACACCTGCAACCTCCTCCGCACTCACACCCCAAGGGGCTGACAGTGCGCCGACGACGCCATAGACGGAGGGTCGGGTCACCGTCAGGGAGGTTACCCCCTGTATGCCTCAGACTGGCTGCGACCACGGCCTCCTCCAAAACTGCAGGCAGACAAGTCGGCGGGAAAGGCCCGGGCATCCCAGTAGCACTCAAAGGGGAAGAGACCTCACCGGGCCAGGCAGCGCTGATGAGCCTCAGGCCCGCCCCGACTGGAGATGACCCCGCCCACCGCACTCTGCCTGAGCACAGGTGCAGTTCACAGGGCCGCCGCTAGGGGGGCGGGCGAGGGGGTTCGGGGACCCTCAGCCCCACGGGGGTTAGGGAAACTCTACCCAGGGGGAAACGGGACCCTCTTCGCCATGGGGGATCGGGGCCCACTTCCCCCTTGGGGTACGGAAAATCTTCCTCCCGGGCACACCTGCACCCTCCTCTCGGACTCACAAACCCAGGGGCAGGACGTGTGCCGCACGACACCCTAGATGAAGGGGCGTGGTCAGCATCAGGGAGGGCAACCCCTGTAAGCCACAGACAGACGGCGCCCGCGTCGACCTCCAAAATTGCAGGTAGACAGGCCGCGGGGACTGCCCTTAGAAACCCAGCACCACTCACAGGGGAAGAGTCCTCAGCTGGATCAGCAGCGCTGCTGAGCCCCAGGATCGCCGCCTGCCGGAGCCTGACCCGCACACCGCCCTGCCTGTGCAAAGGTGCATTCACAGAGCCGCCGCTAGGGGCTCTGGCGAGCGGGGGGGTTCGGGAACCTCAGCCCCCAGAGGTAGGGGGACCTTTGCAACCATGGGGGTACGGAGTCCGAGGCCCCCTACAAGGTGCAGGGCCCCAAAGCCCGTTTTATCAATGGGGCCTCTTCCCTCGGGGGACACCTGCAACCTCCTCCGCACTCACACCCGAGGGGCTGACAGTGCGCCCGACGACGACGCCATAGACGGAGGGGGGGTCAACTTCAAGGAGGGTACCCCCAGTATGCCTCGGACTGCTGCGACGGTCGGGGGAAATGGCCCGGGCAACCCAGCAGCACTCAAAGGGGAATAGACCTCCGCTGGCCAGGCAGTGCTGATGAGCCTCAGGCCCCACCCCCGGCCGGAGCCTGACCCCGCTCACCGGACTCTGCCTGAGCACAGGTGCAGTTCACAGGGCCGCCGCTAGGGGGCGCGGGCGAGGGGGTCGGGGACCCTCAGCCCCCATGGGGTTAGGGAACCTCTACCCAGGGGGAAACGGGACCTCGTCCCCCATGGGGGATCGGGGCCCCTTCCCCCTTGGGGAATGGTACATCTTCTTCCCGGGGCACACCTGCACCCTCCTCTCGGACTCACAAACCCAGGGGCAGGACATGTGCCCAAGACGCCCTAGAATAAGGGCGGGTCACCGTCAGTTAGGGCAACCCCTGTAAGCCACAGACAGACGGCCCCGCGGCGTCCTCCAAAACTGCAGGCAGACAAGCCGGTGGGAATGCCCTTAGCAACCCAGCACCACTCACAGGGAAGAGTCCTCACCTGGCTCAGCAGCGCTGCTGAGCCCCAGGCTCTGCCCTGGCCAGAGCCTGACCCCGCCCACCGGACTCTGCCTGTGCAAAGGTGCACTTCATAGATCCGCCGCTGGGGGGCTGGTGATAGGGTTGGGGACCCTCACCCAAGGGGGCAGGGTGACCCCTACCCATGGGGAAAGTGGAGGCTTCCCCCATGGGAGAAGGAGTCCAACTTCCCCGTTTTGGGAACGGTAAACCTTCCCCCGGTACACACCTGCAGCCTCCTCCACACTCACTCTCCCAGGGGCAGGACAGTGCGCCGACGACGCCATAGACGGAGGGTCGGGGTCACCGTCAGGGAGGGTTACCCCTGTATGCCTCAGACTGGCTGCGACCACGGCCTCCTCCAAAACTGCAGGCAGACAAGTCGGCGGGGAAAGGCCCGGGCATCCCAGTAGCACTCAAAGGGGAAGAGACCTCACCGGGCCAGGCAGCGCTGATGAGCCTCAGGCCCCGCCCCCGACGGAGATGACCCCGCCCACCGCACTCTGCCTGAGCACAGGTGCAGTTCACAGGGCCGCCGCTAGGGGGCGCGGGCGAGGGGGTTCGGGGACCCTCAGCCCCCACGGGGGTAGGGGAACCTCTACCCCAGGGGGAAACGGGACCCTCTTCGCCATGGGGGATCGGGGCCCACTTCCCCCTTGGGGTACGGAAAATCTTCCTCCCGGGGCACACCTGCACCCTCCTCTCGGACTCACAAACCCAGGGGCAGGACGTGTGCCGCACGACACCCTAGATGAAGGGGCGTGGTCAGCATCAGGGAGGGCAACCCCTGTAAGCCACAGACAGACGGCGCCCGCGTCGACCTCCAAAATTGCAGGTAGACAGGCCGGCGGGGACTGCCCTTAGAAACCCAGCACCACTCACAGGGGAAGAGTCCTCAGCTGGATCAGCAGCGCTGCTGAGCCCCAGGATCGCCGCCTGCCGGAGCCTGACCCGCACACCGGCCCCTGCCTGTGCAAAGGTGCATTCACAGAGCCGCCGCTAGGGGGCTCTGGCGAGCGGGGGGGTTCGGGGAACCTCAGCCCCCAGAGGGTAGGGGGACCTTTGCAACCATGGGGGTACGGAGTCCAAAGCCCCCTACAAGGTGCAGGGACCCCAAAGCCCGTTTTGTCAATGGGGCCCTCTTCCCCTCGGGGGACACCTGCAACCTCCTCCGCACTCACACCCCGAGGGGCTGACAGTGCGCCGACGACGCCATAGACGGAGGGGTGGGGTCACCGTCAAGGAGGGTACCCCCAGTATGCCTCGGACTGGCTGCGACGGTCGGCGGGGAATGGCCCGGGCAACCCAGCAGCACTCAAAGGGGAATAGACCTCCGCTGGCCAGGCAGTGCTGATGAGCCTCAGGCCCCACCCCCGGCCGGAGCCTGACCCCGCTCACCGGACTCTGCCTGAGCACAGGTGCAGTTCACAGGGCCGCCGCTAGGAGGCGCGGGCGAAGGGTTCGGGGACCCTCAGCCCCCACGGGGTTAGGGGAACCTCTACCCCAGGGGGAAACGGGACCCTCGTCCCCCATGGGGGATCGGGGCCCACTTCCCCCTTGGGGGAATGGTACATCTTCTTCCCGGGGCACACCTGCACCCTCCTCTCGGACTCACAAACCCAGGGGCCGGACATGTGCCCCAAGACGCCCTAGAATAAGGGGCGTGGTCACCGTCAGTTAGGGCAACCCCTGTAAGCCACAGACTGACGGCGCCCGCAGCGTCCTCCAAAACTGCAGGCAGACAGGCCGGCGGGGAAAGCCCTTAGCAACCCAGCACCTCTCACAGGGGAAGAGTCCTCACCTGGCTCAGCAGCGATGCTGAGCCACAGGCTCCGCCCCTGGCCGAAGCCTGACCCCGCCCACCGGACTCTGCCTGTGCAAAGGTGCACTTCATAGAGCTGCCGGGGGGGCTGGTGAGGGTTTGGGGACCCTCAGCCCCAAGGGGGCAGGGTGACCCCTACCCCATGGGGAAAGGGGACGGTCTTCCCCCATGGGGGAAGGAGGCCAACTTCCCCTTGGGGAATGGTAACCTTCCCCCGGGGCACACCTGCAGCCTCCTCTCACACTCACACCCCCAGGGGCAGGATGACGCCATAGGCGGAGGGGCGGGGTCACCATCAGGGAGGGCAAGCCCTGCAAGCCTCGGACTGTCTGCGACCGCGGACTCCTCCAAAACTGCAGGCAGACAGGTCGGTGTGGAATGCCCCTGGCAACCCAGCAGCACTCAAAGGGGAAGAGTCCTCACCTGGCTAGGCAGCGCTGATGAGACTCAGGCCCCGCCCCCGGCCGGAGCCTGACCCCGCCCACCGGCTTCTGCCTGTGCAAACGTGCACTTCACAGAGCCGCCGCTAGGAGGCGCTGGCGGGGTCGGTTCGGGAACCCTCAACCCCAAGAGGTTAGGGGGACCTCTGCAACCACGGGGGTACAGAGTCCAAGGCCCCCTACAAGGTGCAGGGACCGCAAGCCCGTTTTGGCAATGGGGCCCTCTTCCCCTCGGGGGACACCTGCAACCTCCTCCGCACTCACACCCCGAGGGGCTGACAGTGCGCCGACGGCGCCATAGACGGAGGGGAGTGGTCACAGTCAGGGAGGGTAACCCCAGTATGCCTCGGACTGGCTGCGACCTCGGCCTCCTCCAAAGCTACAGGCAGACAGGTCGGCGAGGAAAGGCCCGGGCAACCCAGCAGCACTCAAATGGGAAGAGTCCTCACCTGGCCAGGCAGCGCTGATGAGCCTCAGGCCCCGCCCCCGACCGGAGCTGACCCCGCCCACCGGACTCTGCCTGAGCACAGGTGCAGTTCACAGGGCCGCCGCTAGGAGGCGCGGGCGAGGGGGTTCGGGGACCCTCAGCCCCCACGGGGGTAGGGGAACCTCTATCCCAGGGGGAAACGGGACCCTCTTCCCCCATGGGGGTTCGGGGCACACTTCCCCCTTGGGGGAACGGTAAATCTTCCTTCCGGGGCACACCTGCACCCTCCTCTCGGACTCAAAAACCCAGGGGCAGGACGTGTGCCCCAAGACGCCCTAGACGAAGGGGCGGGGTCACCGTCAGGGAGGGCAAGCCCTGTATCCACAGACAGACGGCGCCCGTGGCGTCCTCCAAAACTGCAGGCAGAGAGGCCGGCGAAGAAAGCCCTTAGCAACCCAGCACGACTCAAAGGGGAAGAGTCCACACCTGGCTCAGCAGCGCTGCTCAGCCCTGGGCTCCGCCCCCGGCCGGAGCCTGACCCCGCCCACCGGACTCTGCCTGTGCAAAGGTGCACTTCATAAAGCCGCCGGGGGGGGGCTGGTGAGGGGGTTGGGGACCGTCAGCCCCAAGGGGGCATGGTGACCCCTACCCCATGGGTAAAGGGGACGCTCTTCCCCCATCGGGGAAGGAGGCCAACTTCCCCCTAGGGGAACGGTAAACCTTCCCCTGGGGCACACCTGCAACCTCCTCTCCCACTCACACACCCAGGGGCAGGCCGTGCGCCCGACGACGACAAAGACGGAGTGGCGGTTTCACCGTCAGTGAGGGCAACCCCTGGAAGCCTCGGACTGTCTGCGACCGCCGCCTCCTCGAAAACTGCAGGCAGACAGGTCGGTTTGGAAAGCCCCTGGCAACACAGCAACACTCAAAGGGGAAGAGTCCTCACCTGGCCAGGCAGCGCTGATGAGCCTCAGGCCCACCCCCGGCTGGAGCCTGACCCCTCCCACCGGACTCTGCCTGTGGAAAGGTGCACTTCACAGAGCCGCCGCTAGGGGGCGCTGGCGAGGGGGTGTTCGGGGACCCTCAGCCCCAAGACGGTAGGGTGACCTCTGCAACCACGGGGGTTCAGAGTTCGAGGCCCCCTACAAGGTGCATGGACCCAAGCACGTTTTGTCAATGGGGCCCTCTTCCCCTCGGGTGACACCTGCAACCTCCTCCGAACTCACACCCCGATAAGCTGACAGTCGCCGACGATGCCATAGACGGAGGGGCGGGGTCACCGTCAGGGAGGGTACCCCCTCTATGCCTCGGACTGGCTGCGACCTCGGCCTCCTCCAAAGCTGCAGGCAGACAGGTCGGCGTGGAAAGGCCCGGGCAACCCAGCAGCACTCAAAGGGGAGGAGTCCTCACCTGGCCAGGCAGCTCTGATGAGCCTCAGGCCCCGCCCTGGGCGGAGAATGACCCCGCCCACCGGGCTCTGCCTGTGCAAAGGTGCACTTCACAGAGCCTCCGCTAGGGGGCGCTGGCGAGCGGGGGCGTTCGGGGACCCTCAGCCCCCACGGGGTTAGGGGAACCTCTACCCCAGGGGGAAGTGGGACCCTCTTCCCCCATGGGGGATCCGGGCCCACTTCCTCCTTGGGGGAACGGTAAATGTTCCTCCCGGGGCACACCTGCACCCTCCTCTCGGACTCATAAACCCAGGGGCAGGACGTGTGCCCCAAGATGCCCTAGACGAAGGGGCGGGGTACCGTCAGGGAGGGCAACCCCTGTAAGCCACAGACAGACGGCGCCCGCGGCGTCCTCCAAAACTGCTGGCAGACAGGCCGGCGGCGAAAGCCCTTAGCAAGCCAGCACCACTCAAAGCGGAAGAGTCCTCACCTGGCTCAGCAGCGCTGCTGTGCCCCCGGCTCTGCCCCCGGATGGAGCCTGACCCCACCCACCTGACGCTGCCTGTGCAAAGGTGCACTTCAAAGAGCCGCCGGGGGGGTGCTGGTGAGGGGGTTGGGGACCCTCAGCCACAAGGGGGCAGGGTGACCCCTACCCCATGGGGAAAGGGTCGCTCTTCCCCCATGGGGGAAGGAGGCCATCTTCCCTCTTGGGGAACGGTAAACCTTCCCCCGGGGCACACCTGCAGCCTCCTCTCGCACTCACACCCCCAGGGGCAGGCCATGCGCCCGAAGACTCCTTAGATGGAGGGGCGGGATCACCGTCCGGGAGGGCAACCCCTGCTAGCCTCGGACTGTCTGTGACCGAGGCCTCCTCCAAAACTGCAGGCAGACAGGTCGGTGCGGAAAGCCACTGGCAACCCAGCAGCACTCAGGGGAAGAGTCCTCACCTGGCCAGGCAGCGCTGATGAGCCACAGGCCCCGCCCCCGTCCGGAGCCTTACCCCGCCCACCGGACTCTGCCTGTGCAAAGGTGCACTTCACAGAGCCGCCGCTAGGGGGCGCTGCCGAGAGGTGTTGTTCGGGGTCCCTCAGCCCCAAGAGGGTAGGTGGACCCCTGCAACCACGGGGGTACAGAGTCCAAGGCTGCTGCACCTCCCCCTGCAGTGACCCTCAGGGCTTATGGCTGTTGCCATGGTCCCTGAGGTCCGGCGTGGGCAAGGAACCATGCGCGCAGGGGGTGAACAGCAAACTCCCTAAGATGCAGAGAAGTCGAATGCCTGCCAAGAGATAATGACCACCAGAAGCTGCCACAAAGATGATTAAAAGAAATGCTGACCACCTGGAACCTTATCTCGCTTTCTCAAGGCCCACAAACTTTATTCTGCTACAACTGTCTCTCTAAAATCTTTCCTTTTTCTGGTCATTGATTGCTAATTAATAAACATACATAATTTAATAAACAGGCTAATCCAAATGAAACATTACTAAACACCGTGTAATAATAGAATTGTTAGTTTAATATTCTTTCTATTATGTGCTTGACTTTAGTACCTATGATATTAACTGCATTATAAAATAAATTCACCCATGACAATTAATTGTGAGTAAAAATGAGTAGGTAATAGTGATACTTATTGCAACTAGAAAATAATTAGAACAGTAGAAAGAATTAATAGCCTGTCCAATTAGGTATGAAGCTAGGTCCAGATGTAACTTCGGACATAAATCACTGCCCTGTTAATTAAGCTTAGCCTATGAGCAAACTGATCTCTTTGATGTTCACTGTTCCTATGTCTTTAGAAAAAACATATATATACTGACCACTAACTTAATAAAAGTGCACTCAGATTTACACTCTCTCTTGAAGTGTGTATGTCATTTCTTTAACCGAATCCCTGACCACCCTGCGCAGTCTCTCAACCCTTAGACGGCCTCATCGTCTACTGCTTTGCTGGTCCGCGGCAGGTGGCGCCCGAACGTGGGGCCCGATTTCAAATTTTGCTGAGTTGTCCACCTAAAGAAAGAGGTGAGTAACGAAGAGGTTGCGTTGGGTAAGCTATCTCCTTTTTAGTGTGAGTGTGTGAGTGAATTTTCCCTTAAAAATACCCTCTTTTAAAAGTCAGGGATAGGATCCTCACTGGTGCGTCCGGAGCTCGCTGATAAAGGGTGATCAGTTTGAGACAGTGAGAAGTTTTTCTAAGTTTGAAAACATACTCGTGGTGTTGAGTGTGTGTGAGAGTGTATGAATACGGCTCCACGGCCTTAGGGCTACGGAGTCTGAGTGGGCTGCACCCGCGGTTCCCGTGGAGGACGTCATATGGCATAACGGTCATCTGCTCCTTGGAGCAGTCTGGTCCGGGGTTTATACGGACAGACCTTAGCTAAGACGCCTCCGCAAGTTCCCGAGAGGGACACGGGCCGGACAGCACATTTGAAATAAAGATCTTGGGTGAGTGAACAAAGCACCACAAGGCCATGGGTCAAGCACAGACCAAAAACAGAGAACTTTTTCTTTCTATACTGAAAAATATGATTGAAGCACGCAGTATTAAAGTAAATAAAAAAAAAACTTTGTTGCAACTTTATGAATTTATAATGTGGGTATGCCCATGGTTTCCAGAAGAAGGCAGTTTATCACTAGAAACCTGGAAAAAAGTAGGAAAAGAAGTACAAGAATTCTATGCCCTTCATGGCCTATTACTAATTCCTCATCTACTTTAATTGGTTTAGGCATGGCAAACAATGTAGCTCAAAGCTCTCAGCTTTTACATTGGCAAATGACTGGACATGCTGGTTTTTTTTACCATATGTAATTCCTTCCTTACCCTTTTCATTATGGGGCCGTGACATAATGGAATCCATGGGGTTAACTCTCACCGCTCCTGATCTAACTGATGAACAGACTTTTTCTTAGGGGCCATTGCGGAAAATTTATTTGCTGATAAAATTGCTTGGAAAAACAATGATCTTGTCTGGATACCTCAATGGCCCCTTACATCTGACAAAATCCAGGCTATACATGACATTGTCTCTGACCAGTTACAAAAGGGGCATTTAGAGCCCTCTAATAGTCCGTGGAATACTCCTGTCTTTGTAATTAAAAACAAATCAGGAAAATGGAGGCTTCTTCAAGACCTCCGCTCAATTAACGACACTATGCATGACATGGGAGCGCTTCAACCTGGACTCCCCTCCTCTGTAGCTGTTCCAAAACAAAATCATATTATAATTATTAATCTGCAGGACTGTTTTTTCACTATTAAACTTCACCCTGATGATTCTCCTAGGTTTGCCTTCAGTGTTCCCTCTGCAAATTTTCACCAATCCTGGCAACGATTTCAATGGAAAGTCCTGCCTCAAGGCATGAAAAATTCTCCTACTTTATGTCAAAAATTTGTTGATCAGGCTTTACAAGCTACCAGATATAAATTTCCTGATGCATATATCACTCATTACATGGATGACATTCTCCTGAGCCACTCCTCTAAGGAAGGTGTGGAGACGCTTTTACAATGTTTAATTACTGACCTAACCTCCTTTGGTCTTGTCATTGCTCCTGACAAAATTCAACGTGAGCGACCACTTAACTATCTGGGAAAAACCATTCATGATGATTTCATCATGACTCAAAATCTTCAAATCCGCCTTGATAAACTTTCCACATTAAATGATTTTCAAAAGTTACTTGGAAACATTAATTGGATTCGTCCTTATCTTAAAATTACTACAGGTGATTTACACCCACTTTTCCAGATTTTACAAGGAAATCCTAACCCTAAATCACCTTGGTCCTTGACGCCCGAGGCCATTTCAAAACTGCATTTGGTTGAACAAAAACTTTCTGAAGCTAGAGTTTCTCAAATTGATTATTCATCACCATGGGAATTACTTGTTCTTAAAACTGAATTTACACCTACTGCCTGCCTGTGGCAATCTGGTATTCTTGAATGGCTTTATTTGGCACACAATTAAACAAAAATGGTCACATCTTATACATCTATGTGTGCATTTCTCATAATGAAAGGGCTGACACGTTCTAAAGAATTGTTTGCCAGGCTTCCTGCCACTATTACTGTCCCATATACTAGAACACAGTTTGAATTTCTGCTTCAAAATGATGATGACTGGGGCATAGCCTTGCTCAATTTTCCTGGTCAGGTCAAATTCCACCTGCCACAGCACCCTATTTTAAAATTTGCGACGGAAACTGCTTTTACTTTTCCAAAAATTATTTCCTCACAGCCTCTGCATGGAGCTGCCGTTGTTTTTACTGACGGTTCCTCCTCTGGAATTTCGGCAGTATATCATCCTGATCAGCCTCCTATACAGCGTTTCTCTAAAGGAATTTCTGCTCTCCCGCCCAGCCACCACTCTTTTTCCAGTCGTTACTAAACCTACAACTGCATCACATAAAAATCTTGTTCATGAAAGTTCCCTTAAATGCTTCCCCCGCGGCACTAGATCAAGGGTCTGAATTAGAGAAAATAAATAAAAAACTCAAAAACTTATGGCTGTCTGTATCCCTAAATAACATCAAAGAGGACTCAGCTGACAGCCCCATATTAATAAAACAATTGCCTGAACAAATAGGTCGTTTTTGCCTGGCTGGAGGCAAAATGAAAGATGCAAAACAAAAGGTAAAAGAAAAAATAGCCTGCAGTATTAGAAAAAGTGATCAGGATTATTGGGATAGTGAAATTGTTTTTCAAAAGCCAAAAGTTAATTCTAGAGCCAATACTGACCTCTTTGCAGAGGCATCGGCTCCCAATTATGAGACCATTCCAAAATCCAGCCCAAATTTCCAGCTCGAACTTGGCTAAAATTGTTGAGATAAAAATAAAAGCTCAAAAACAAATAAGAGATAATGTGTCATAATCTTAAATGAAACAAACAAACAAAAAAAATATGCTCCAATCTTTTCCTGTTAATTATTTGGGGAGGAGGCTAGGTTCCCCCTGGTGGAGTTTTGCCATTTGTTTCTTTAAAAATAAATAAATAGATAAATAAGGCATATATAAATAATAGTATTCAAAGTTCATGCACAATTGTTAAAGTGATAAAAATGGTTAAATATGAGTGTATGAGACTATATGACTATAATATGAATAAAAAGTTTTTATTAAAATAGTATAAACCCACTGCAGTGGGCTGGTGGGGGCTGCCCTTGATCTCAACAAGCAGCTGCCTGGACTATTTCTCCAGTGTTGGGATCACTGACAGGTCTCTACTACCTTCCTGCTGTGGGGGACTAAACTTTTCTATTATCCACCTTAAATAACTATTTTGGTTCATTCTACAAAAAAGTTCCATTTCCCTGTGTTTCTCTGATTTTAAAATCTACATTGTCTTAGGCAAAAACTGCTGATTTACTTTTGACCTGCTAACAAGCTATACAGAATGCTTATTGGTTGAATAAAAGCTTTTAATTTTACTTATGGGACCTGTAAAACATTAAGTTTCTTGTTAAAACAAACTAACCTGGTAAAACATAAAGTGATAATACAAACATTTTTGAGCTAAATTCTAAACCTCAAATTTTACAGGCAGACTGTAAAAATTTACCTCTTCTCCTGTTCTCTAGATAACAGTGTTCTTTTATGTTTTAAAATATGACCATTCCCAGTGACATAATGTGTTAACAACCTAAAGCCAAAGAATCATTTCTTAAAAATGTAAACTCCAAAAATATTTTTTTATCAAAAAAGAAATTAGTAAAAACTGCCGTGACTGCTGTGGTCTCGAGTGCAAGGTCTTTGGTAATAATTAAGATTAGACACTTATTCTGTGTACAGATTTTAGCTGTTAACTCATTAAAAACCCTCAGTATCTTCACACATATTGGTAAAATAACTATGTTTCAAAATATATGCACATGGCCAAAATTTTAAATGTATATCAAGAGATCTCTGTTTCTGTTTGTCTTTCTTTGTGTTTGTTTTGTTTTTACCTCCGGAGGACTAATTATAGATGGTGCCTTTATAAATTATCATAAAACAAATCTTGACATCTTGATCAAACAATTTTTTAATAAACAAAAACTAGTTTAAATTTTATAATATAATTCAAAGCATATATGCCTTAAAGTTATGTTAAGTATTAATACTTTGTTTAAATGTGTTTATTTCAAAAGAAATTTCTGGTATAAAAGGTACTTTTGTCTTTCCTACTGAGTCACATGTATGTGAAAAATGTACATAGTATCTATATGATGCTCTGATTTTTTTTTGTTTTTATTGATTTGCCTAATTGCTTCTTTATTAGCCAGCCTAGAAAAACCTAGGTATGTGCCATTATGTTATTAACAGCCATGCAAAATGTAATTCCAGTCATAACAGAAACTAAAGCTACAACTAAATTTTCAGGTTTACTTTTTGCAACTATTTATAAAAGCTAAAAATGCTAATGTCATATTACCTTGTGTGTTCACATTTAAGTCATCTAGTTCAAAGAGATGACAGTATTATAATATATTATAATGCCTTACTGCTAGTGAAAGATGTGACAATCCTAAATCGATGTAATGTGAAATGTGTGTTTACAAAGAAAAACATGTATTAAAAATAGATATTTTAATGGTCTTAAAAGTAAAGTGATAAGTGTTAAAACAAATATTAAAAGGTCTAAAAGAATTAAAAGTAACAAAGCTAAATAGTGTTGAACATCTGAAAAATGAATTTTAGGAAAACAAATTTTGTATACTCAAATGATTTATATTATTTTAGTGTTTTGGGAACACATTAGCTGAAATAATTTTTGGTTAATAGTAACTGAGTTATAATCTAATGGGTTGTTTCAAAACATGTACTTATACACTAGCATTGGGTATAATCTTGGCCCTTGTCTAGGTTAATGATGTTGGGTACATAATGTCTTTTAGTGTCTGAAGAACTAAGGTTTTTGAGATGACAATTAAAGGTTATGATTTAATTGTCAATATTATCACTTAGGGCTAGAATTTTTATAGAGATTAAATATGGTTGTTTTTGCTGTTTTCTAGTATTTATGACACAGCTTCCCAAACATTTAATTAAAGTAAAATTTGGTAGCCTGTCATTTAATCAATTAAAGGAAATTTTGTGGAACCTCAGCAAAGCTTTAGAGACACTCCACAAACTTTCTCCCTTTCCTCCTGGGAAGGACATTAGATAAATTTATCCTATCTGGTTTACCTGGTAAAGATACACTACAAGGGAATCACTGTCACTTGGGACAACTTCCCCCTTGGGGAACGGTAAACCTTCCCCCGGGGCACACCTGCAGCCTCCTCTCGCTCGCACACCCCCAGGGGCAGGCCGTCCGCCCGAAGACGCCGTAGCCGGTGGGACGGGGTCACCGTCAGGGAGGGCAACCCCTGCAAGCCTCGGACTGTCTGCGACCACGGACTCCTCCAAAATTGCAGGCAGACAGGTCGGTGCCGAAAGCCCAAGGCAACCCAGGAGCACTCAAAGGGGAAGAGTCCTCTCCTGGGCAGTCAGCGCTGATGAGCCTTAGGCCCGCCCCCGGCCGGGGCCTGACCCCGCCCACCGGCCTTTGCCTGTGCAAAGGTGCACTTCACAGAGCTGCCGCTAGGGGGCGCTAGCGAGCGGGGGATTCGGGGACCTTCAGCCCCCAGAGGGTAGGGGGACCTCTGCAATCACGGGGGTAGAGAGTCCGAGGCCCCCTACAAGGTGCAGGGACCGCAAGCCCGTTTTGGCAATGGGGCCCTCTTCCCCTCGGGGGACACCTGAAACCTCCTCCGCACTCACACCCCGAGGGGCTGACAGTGCGCCGACGATGCCATAGACGGAGGGGCGTGGTCACCGTCAGGGAGGGTACCCCCTGTATGCCTCGACTGGCTGTGACCACGGCCTCCGCCAAAGCTGCAGGCAGACAGGTCAGCGTGGAAAGGCCCGGGCAACCCAGCAGCAGTCAAAGGAAGAGTCCTCAGCTGGCCAGGCAGCGCTGATGAGCCTCAGGCCTCGCCCCCGGCCGGAGCCTGACCCTGCTCACCGGACTCTGCCTGAGCACAAGTGCAGTTCACAGGGCCGCCACTAGGGGGCGCGGGCGAGGGGGTTCGGGGACCCCCAGCCCCCACGGGGTTAGGGGAACCTCTACCCCAGGGGGAAACGGGACCCTCTTCGCCATGGGGGATCGGGGCCCACTTCCCCCTTGGGGGAAAGGTAAATCATCCTCCCGGGGCACACCTGCACCCTCCTCTCGGACTCACAAACCCAGGGGCAGGACGCGTGCCCCAAGACGCCCTAGCGAGCGGGGGGATTCGGGGACCTTCAGCCCCCAGAGGGTAGGGGGACCTCTGCAATCACGGGGGTAGAGAGTCCGAGGCCCCCTACAAGGTGCAGGGACCGCAAGCCCGTTTAGGTAATGGGACCCTCTTCCCCTCGGGGGACACCGGCAACCTCCTCCGCACTCACACCCCGAGGGGCTGACAGTGCGCCGAGGACGCCATAGACGGAGGGGCGGGGTCACCGTCAGGGAGGGTACCCCCTGTATGCCTCGGACTGGCTGCGAACGCGGCCTCCTCCAAAGCTGCAGGCAGACAGGTCGGTGGGGAAAGGCCCGGGCAACCCAGCAGCACTCAAAGGGGAAGAGTCCTCACCTGGCCAGGCAGCGCTGATGAGCCTCAGTCTCCGCCCCCGCCGGAGCGTGACCCCGCCCATCGGACTCTGCCTGAGCACAGGTGCAGTTCACAGGGCTGCCGCTAGGGGGCGCGGGCGAAGGATTTCTGGGACCCTCAGCCCCCACGGGGTTAGGTGAACCTCTACCTCAGGGGGAAACGGGACCCTCTTCGCCATGGGGGATCGGGGCCCACTTCCCCCTTGGGGGAAAGGTAAATCATCCTCCCGGGGCACACCTGCACCCTCCTCTCGGACTCACAAACCCAGGGGCAGGACGCGTGCCCCAAGACGCCCTAGAGAGCGGGGGGATTCGGGGACCTTCAGCCCCCAGAGGGTAGGGGGACCTCTGCAATCACGGGGGTAGAGAGTCCGAGGCCCCCTACAAGGTGCAGGGACCGCAAGCCCGTTTTGGCAAGGGGCCCTCTTCCCCTCGGGGGACACCTGAAACCTCCTCCGCACTCACACCCCGAGGGGCTGACAGTGCGCCGACGATGCCAT
This sequence comes from Talpa occidentalis, assembly GCF_014898055.3. Lineage (NCBI taxonomy): Eukaryota > Metazoa > Chordata > Mammalia > Eulipotyphla > Talpidae > Talpa > Talpa occidentalis. Next base: position 493,930 of record NW_023602074.1, on the reverse strand, counting down.
AGACGGAGGGGCGTGGTCACCGTCAGGGAGGGTACCCCCTGTATGCCTCGACTGGCTGTGACCACGGCCTCCGCCAAAGCTGCAGGCAGACAGGTCAGCGTGGAAAGGCCCGGGCAACCCAGCAGCAGTCAAAGGAAGAGTCCTCAACTGGCCAGGCAGCGCTGATGAGCCTCAGGCCTCGCCCCCGGCCGGAGCCTGACCCTGCTCACCGGACTGGGGATCAGGGTCCACTTCCCCCTTGGGGAAACAGTAAAACTTCCTCCCGGGGAACACCTGCACCCTCCTCTCGGACTCACAAACCCAGTGGCAGGACGTGTGCCCCAAGACGCCCTAGATGGAGGGGCGGGGTCACCGTCAGGAAGGCAAGTCCTTTCAGCCACAGACAGACGGCGCCCGCGGCCTCCTCCAAAGCTGCAGGCAGACAGGCCACCACGGATAGCACCTGGAAGCTTAGCACTACTCAAAGCGGAAGAGTCCTCACATGGCCCGGCAGCGCTGATGAGCCCTAGGCTTCGTCCCAGGCTGGAGCCTGACCCCGCCCACTGGACTCTGCCTGCGCAAAGTTGCACATCACAGAGCCGCCGCTAGGGGGCGCTGGTGGTGGCATCGGGTACCCTCAGCTCCCACGGGCGTAGGGGGACCTCTGCAACCACGGGTGAACGGGGTCCTAGGCCCCCTAGAGGGTCCAGAGACCTCAAGCCCATTTTGGGAACGGGGTCCTCTTCCCCCAGGGGGACACCTGCACCCTCATGCGCACTCAGATCCCCAGGGGCAGGCCGTGCGACCAAATTCGCCATAGACGGAGGGGTGGGTTCACGGTTAGAGAGGGCACGCCCTGTAAGCCACAGACAAGCCGCGACCGCTGCCTCCTCCAAAAGTGCAGTCAGACAGGCCGGCGGGGAAAGCCCGGGGCAAACCAGCACCACTCAAAGGGGAAGAGTCCTCACCTGGCCCAGCACCGCTGATGAACCTCAGGCTCCGCCCATGGCCGGAGCCTTCCCACCCACCAGACTCTGCATGTGCAAAGGTGCAGTTCTCAGGGACGACGCTAGGGGCGCTGGTGAGGGGGTTAAGGAACCTCAGGACCCACGGGGTTAGGGGGACCTCTACTTCTTGGAGAAAAGGGACCCTCTTGCCCCATGGGGGAAGGGGACTCACTTGCCCCTTGGGGGAACGGTAAATATTACCCCCAGGGCACACCTGCACTCTCCTCTCGCACTCACACCCCCAGGGGCAGGACGTGTGCCTGAAGACACCGAGATGGAGGGGCGGGGTCACCATCAGGCAGGGCAACCCCTGTAAGCCACCGACAGGCGGCGACCAAGGTCTCATGCAAAACTGCAGGTAGACAGGCCGCCGCGGAAAGCCTCGGGTAACCCAGTACCACCAAAAGGGAAGAGTCCTCACCTGGCCCAGCAGCGCTGATGAGCCCCAGGCTCCGCCCCTGCCCGAGCCTTACTGCTACCACCGGACTCTGCCTGCGCAAAAGTGCACTTCACAGAGCCGCCGCTAGGGGGCGCTGTTGAGGGGGTTCGGGGACCCTCAGCCCCCACGGGGTTAGGGGGACCTCTGCAACCACAGGGGTAAGGGGTCCTAGGCCCCCAACACGGTGTAGGGACCTCAAGCCCGTTTTGGGAATGGGGCCTTCTTCCCCAAGGGGGACACCTGTACCCTCCTCTCTCACACCCCCAGGGGCAGGCAGTGTGCCCGTAGATGCCATAGACGGAGGGGCAGGTTCACCGTCAGGGGGGCCACCCCCTTTAAGCCACAGACAACCGGGGACCATGGCCTCCTCCAAAACTGCCAGCAGACAGGCCGGCGGATAAAGCCCCTGCCAACCCAGCACCACTCTAAGGGGAAGAGTCCTCACCTGCCTCAGCATTGCTATGAGCCCCGGGCTCCGCCCCTGGCTGGAGCCTGACCCCGCCCACCGGACTCTGCCTGCGCAAAATTCCACTTATAGAGCCGCCGATAGGGGGCGCTGGTGAGGGGTTTCGGCTACCCTCAGCCTCCACGGGGGTAGGGGGACCTCTGCACCCACGGGGCTACGGGTCCAAGGCCCCCAACATGGTCCAGGGACCTCAAGCCCCTTTTAGGAATGGGGCCCTCTTCCCCCAGGGGGACCCCTGCAGCATCAACTGCACTCACACCCCCAGGGGCAGGCCGTGCTACCTAAGTCGCCATAGTGGAGGGGCGGGGTCACTGTCAGGGAGGGCACCCCCTGAAAGCCACGGACAGGCGGTGACCACGGCCTCCTCCAAAGCTGCAGGCACACAGGTCGGTGAGGAAAGCCCCCGGCAACCCAACACTGCTCAAAGGGGAAGAATCCTCACCTGGCCCAGCAACGCTGATGATCCTCAAGCTATGCCCCCGGCCGGAGCCTACCCCGCCCACCAGACTCTGCATGTGCAAATGTGCAGTTATCAGGGCTGCGGCCAGGGGGCGCTGGTAAGGGGTGAGGGGACCCTCAACCCCCACGGGGGTAGGGGGACCTCTATCCCATGGGGAAATGGGTCCCTCTTCCCCCAAGGGGACACCTTAACCCTCCTCCGCACTCACATCCCCAGGGGCAGGCTGTGTGCCTGAAGATGCCAAAGATGGAGGGGTGGGGTCACCGTCAGGGAGGGCACCCCCTGTAAGACACAGACAAGCAGGGACCACGGCCTCCTCCAAAACTGCAGAGGGACATCTACCCAATGGTGAAAAGGGACCATCTTCCCCCATGGGGGAACGGGGCCCACTTCCCCCTTGGGGGAAAGGTAAATCTTCCCCAGGGGCACACCTACACCCTCCTCTTGCACTGAAACCCCCAGGGGCAGGACGTGTGCCCGAAGACACCCTAGACGGAGGGCGGGGTCACCCTCAGGGAGGGCAACCCCTGTAAGCCATAGACAGGCGGCGACCGCAGCCTCTTGCAAAACTGCAGGGAGACAGGCCGTCGTGGAAAGCCCCGGTCCACCCAGGACCACCTAAAGGGGAAGAGTCCTCACCTGGCACAGGAGCGGTGATGAGACACAGTTCTGCCCACCAGCCGGAGCCTGACCACGCCCACCGGACTCTGCATGTACAAATGTGCACTTCTCAGGGCCTCTGATAGGGGGCGCAGGTGAAGGGATTCGAGGACCCTAAGTCCCCACGGGGGTAGGGGGACATCGAACCCACGGGGGTACGGGGTCCTAGGCCCCATACAGGGTCCAGGAACCTCAAGCCGTTTTAGGACCGGGGCCCTCTTCCACCCTGGGCACACCTGCACCCTCCTCTGCACTCACACCCCCAGGGCCGGCCTTGTGCCCCACGACACCCTAGACGGTGGGGCGGGGTCACCATAAGTGAGGGCACTCTCTATAAGCCATGGACAGGCAGCAACCGCGGCATCCTCCAAAACTACAGGAAGACAGGCCAGTGCGGAAAGCCCCTGGCAACCCAGCACCACTCAAAGGGGAAGAGTCCTCACCTGGTCCAGCAGCGCTGATGAGCCTCAGGCTCCTCCCCCGGCCGTAGATACCCCGCCCACCAGACTCTGCAGAGCAAAGGTGCACTTCACAGAGCCGCAGCTAGGGGGCGATGGTGTGGAGGTTCAGGGACCCTCAGCCCCACGGGGGTAGGGGAAACTCTGCAACCACGGGGGTACGGGGTCCTAGGCCCCTACAGTGTCCAGGGACTCAAGCCCGTTTTGGGAACGGGGCCCTCTTCCCCCCGGGGGACACCTGCACCCTCCTCAGCACTCACACCTCCAGGGGCAGGCCGTGCGCCCGAAGACGCTAAAGATGGAGGGGCGGGGTCACCGTCAGGGAGGGCATGCCCTGTAAGCCTGTAAGCCACAGACAAGCGGCGACCGAGGACTCCTCCAAAACTGCATGCAGACAGGTGGGCGGGGAAAGCCCCTGGCAACCCAGAACCACTCAAAGGGGAAGAGTCCTCACCTGGCTCGGCAGCGCAAATGAGCCCCAGGCTCCGCCCCTGGCTGGAGCCTGACCCCGCACACCGGACTCTGTCTGCACAAATTTGCACTTCACAGAGCCTCTGCTAAGGGGCGCTGGTGAGGGAGTTCGGCGACCCTCAGCCCCCACGGGGGTAGGGGGAACTCTGCACCCACGGGGTATGGGGTCTTAGGCCCCCTACAGGGTCCAGGGACCTCAAGCCCGTTTTGGGAACAGGCCCTCTTCTGCCAGGGGGACATCTGCACCCTCCTCCGCACTCACACACCGAGAGGCAGGCCGAGCGACCAAAGACGCCACAGCCGGAGGGCCGGGGTCACTGTCAAGGAGGGCACCCCCTATAAGCCACAGACAAGCGGCGACCGCGTCCTCCTCCAAAATTGCAGGCAGACAGGCCGGCGGGGAAAGCCCCGTGCAACCCAGCACCACTCAAAAAGAAGAGTCCTCACCTTTCCCAGCAGTGCTGTGAGCCTCAGGCTCCAGCCCCGGCCGAAGGGTACCCCGCACACCGGACTCTGTATGTGCAAAGGTGCAGTTCAGGGTGGCCGCTATGGGGCGCTGGTGAGGGGGTTAGGGAACCCTCCACACCCACGGGGGTAGTGGGACCTCTACCCCATTGGGAAACGGGACCCTCTTCCCCCATGGGGGAACGGGGCCCTCTTCCCCCCGGGTCACAACGGCACCCTTTTCTCGCACTCACAACCCCAGGGGCAGGCCGTGTGGCCGAAGACGCCCTAGACAGATGGGTGGGGTCACCGTCAGGGAGGGCAACCCCTGTAAACCACAGACAGGTGGCGACCGCGGCCTCCTCCAAAATTGCAGGTAGACAGGCTGACATGGACAGCCCCAAGCATCCCAGCACCACTCAAAGGGGAAGAATACTCACCTAGCCCAGCAGCGCTGATGAGACCCAGACTCCGCCCCCGGATGGAGCCTGACCCCGCCCACCCAACTCTGCATGAGCAAAGGTGCACTTCTCAGGGCCGCCGCTAGGGTGCGCTGGTGTGGGGGATCGGGGACCTTCAGCCCCCACGGGTGCAGGGTGACCTCTGCACCCACGGTGGTAAGGAGTCCTAGGCCCCCTAATGTGTCCAGGAACCTCAAGCCCGTTTTGGGAACGGGGCCCTCTTCCCCCAGGGGTCACCAGCACTCTTCTCCGCACTCACACACCCAGGAGCAGGACATGCGCCAGGAAAAGCCATAGACGGAGGGGGGGTTCACCGTCAGGGAGGACACCCCCTGTAAGCCACAGACAGGTGGCGACCACGGCCACCTACAAAACTGCAGGCAGTCAGGTCTGTGAGGAAAGCCCCTGGCTACATAGCACCATCAAAGGGAAAAGTCCTCATCTGGCCCACTATCGCTGATAAGCCCCAGGCTCTGCCCCCGGCCAGAGCATTACCCCAACCACCCGACTCCTCATGAGCAAATGTGCACTACTCAGGGCCGCCGCTTGGGGGCGCTGCTGAGGGGGGTCATGGACCCTCAGCCCCCACGGGGGTGGGGGGACTTCTGCACCCATGGGAGTACGTGGTCCTAGGCCCCCTAAAGGGTCCTGGGACCTCAAGCCCGTTTTGGGAACAGGTTCCTCTTCCCCCAGCGGGACACCTGAACCCTCCTCCGCACTCACACAACCAGGGTTAGGCCGTGCGCCGAAGACGCCTTAGATGGAGGGGCGAGGTCACTGTCAGGGAGGGCACCCCCTGTAAGCCACTCACAGGCGGCCACCGCGGCCTCCTGTAAAACTGCAGGTAGACAGGTCGGTGCAGAAGTCCCGGGCAACCCAGCACCACTCAAAGGCGAAGATTCCTCAATGGCCAACAGAGCTGATGAGCCCCAGGGTCCGCCCCGGCCGAAACCTGACTCCTCCCACATGACTGAGCCTGCGCAAAGGTGACTTCACAGAGCCGCCGCTAGGGGGCGCTGCTGAGGGGTTTCAAGGACCCTCAGCCCCCACTGGGGAAGGGGGACCTCTGCAATCACGGGGCTATGGGGTCCTAGGCCCCCTACAGGGTCCAGGGACATCAATCTTGTTTTGGGTATGGGCCATTTCCCACAGGGGCACACCTACACCCTCCTCCGCACTCACACACCCAGGGGCAGGCCGTGCGCCCAAAGGCGCCATAGACGGAGGGCGGGGATACCGTCAGGGAGGGCACCCCCTGAAAGCCACGGACAGCGGTGATCGTGGCCTCCTCCAGAACTGCAGGCAGACATGTCGGTGAGGAAAGCCCTGGGCAACCCAGCACCACTCAAAGGGGAAGAGACCTCACCTGGCCCAGCATCCCTGATGAGCCTCAGGCTCTGTCCCCGGCCAGAGCCTACCCGACCACCCGGCTCTATATGCACAAAGTGTGCAGTTCTCAGGGCTGCCGCTAGGGGGCGCTGGTGGGGGGGGTTGAGGGACCCTGAGCCCCCACGGGGGTAGGGGGACATCTACCCCATGGGGAAAGGGAACCTCTTCTCCCATTGGGGAACGGGGCCCAATTCTCCCTTGTGGGAACTGTAAATCTTCCCCCGGTGCAAACCTGCACCCTCCTCTCGCACTCATACCCCCAGGGGCAGGACATGTGCACGAATACACCCTAGACGAAGGGGCAGGGTCACCGTCAGAGAGGGTAACCCCTGTAAGCTGCATACAGGTGGCGACCACGGCCTCTTGCAAAACTGCAGGTAGACAGGCCGGCGCGGAAAGCCCCGGGCAGCCCAGCACCTCTCAAAGGGGAAGAGTCTTCACCTGGCCCAGCAGCGCTGATGAGCGCCAGGTTCCGCCACCGGCCGGAGCATGACCCCGCCCACCCGACTCTGCATGAGCAAAGGTGCACTTCTCAGGGACGCTGCTAGTGGGCGCTGGTGTGGGGGTTCTGGGACCCTCATCCCCCAAGGGGGTAGGGGGACCTCTGCACCCATGGAGGTAAGGGGTCCTAGGCCCCATAAATATCCAGGAACCTCAAGCCCATTTTGGTAACAGGGCCCTCTTCCCCCAGGGGGACACCTGCACCCTTGTCCGCACTCACACCCCCAGGGTCAGGACATGCGCCCAAAAAAGCCATAGACAGAGGGGCGGGGTCACCATCAGGGAGGTCATCCCCTGTAAGCCACGGACATGCGGCTACCGCGGCCTCCTCCAAAACTGCAGGCAGACTGGTCGGTGAGGAAAATCCCGGGCAACCTAGCACCACTCAAAGGGCAAGAGTCCTCTCCTGGCCCAGGAGCAGTGATCAGCCTCAGGCTCCGCCCCCAGCCGTAGCCTATCCCGCCCACCAAACTCTGCCTGCGAAAAAGTGCACTTCACAGAGCTCCCTCTAGGGGGCGCTGGTGAGGGGGTTCTGGGACCCTCAGCCCCCCGGGGGTAGGGGGACCACTGCAACCGCAGGAGTACGGTTGTAGGCCCCCTACAGGGCAGGGACATCAAGCCCATTTTGGGAACGGGGTACTCTTCCCCCAGGGGGACACCTGCACCCTACTCCGCACTCATACCCCCAGGGGCAGGCCGTGCGCCTGAAGACGCCATAGATGTGAGGCGGGGTCACTGTCTGGGAGGGCACCCCTGTAAGCCATAGACAAGCGGCTACCGTGGCCTCTTCCAAAACTGCAGATAGACAGGCCGAAGCGGAAAGGCCCGGTCAACCCAGCACCTCTCAAAGGGGATGAGTCCTCACCTGG
>NW_023602074.1:439618-486226 GCF_014898055.3 Talpa occidentalis | reverse complement strand
GCAGGGCCTAAGGCTTATCAGCGCTGACTGCCAGGAGAGGACTCTTCCCCTTTGAGTGCTCCTGGGTTGCCTTGGGCTTTCGGCACCGACCTGTCTGCCTGCAATTTTGAGGAGTCCGTGGTCGGCAGAGAGTCCGAGGCTTGCAGGGTTGCCCTCCCTGATGGTGACCCCGCCCCACGGCTACAGCGTCTTCGGGCGGACGGCCTGCCCTGGGGGTGTGCGAGCGAGAGGAGGCTGCAGGTGTGCCCCGGGGGAAGGTTTACTGTTCCCCAAGGGGGAAGTGTCCTCCTTCCCCCATGGGGGAAGGGGTCACCTTTCCCCATGGGATAGGGGTCACCCTGCCCTCTTGGGGCTGAGGGTCCCCACCCCCTCACCCCCCCCCCCGGCGGCTCTATGAAGTGCACTTTTGCACAGGCAGAGTCCGGTGGGCGGGGTCAGGCTCCGACTGGGGGCGGAGCCTGGGGCTCAGCAGCGCAGCTGAGCCAGGTGAGGACTCTTCCCCTGTGAGTGGTGCAGGGTTGCTAAGGGCTTTCCCCGCCGGCCTGTCTGCCTGCAGTTTTGGAGGACTCCGCCGGTGCCGTCTGTCTGTGGCTTACAGGGTTTCCCTCCTGACGGTTACCCGCCCCTTCGTCTAGGGCGTCCTGGGCACACGTCCTGCCCCTGGTTTGTGAGTCCAAGGAGGGTGCAGTGTGCCTCGGGAGGAAGATTTACTGTTCCCCAAGGGGGAAGTGGGCCCTGATCCACCATGGGGTTGAGTGTCACGTTTTCCCCTGGGGTAGAGGTTCCCACCCCCGTGGGGCTGAGGGTCCCTGAACCCCCTCGCCCGCGCCCCCTAGTGGCGGCCCTGTGAGCTACACCTGTGCTCAGGCAGAGTCTGGTGGGCGGGGTGAGGCTCCGGCCGGGGCGGGTGGGCCTGAGGCTCTTCAGCGCTGCCTGTCCAGCTGAGGACTCTTCCCCTTTGAGCTGTTGGGTTGCCCGGGCCTTTCCCCGCCGACCTGTCTGCCTGTAGGTTTGGAGGAGGCCGTGGTCGCAGCCATTCCGAGGCATAGAGGGGATCCCCTCCCTGACGGTGACTCACTTTCCGTCTATGGCGTCGTCGGCGCACTGTCAGCCCCTCGGTGTGTGAGTGAGGAGGAGGTTGCAGGTGTCCCCCGAGGGAAAGAGGGCCCCATTGCCAAAACGGGTTGCGGTCCCTGCACCTTGTAGGGAGCCTCCGACTCTGTACCCCTGTGGTTGCAAAGGTCCCCCTACCCTCAGGGGGCTGAGGGTCCCCGAGCCCCCTCTCGCCAGCGCCCCCTAGTGGCGTTTCTGTGAAGTGCACCTTTGCATAGGCAGAGGCCGGTGTTCGGGGTCAGGCTCCGGCCGGGGGTGGGGCCTGAGGCTCATCAGCTCTGCCTGGCCAGGTGAGGACTCTTCCCCTTTGAACGCTGCTGGGTTTCAGGGGCTTTCCGCACTGACCTGTCTGCCTGCAGTTTTGGAGGAGGCCGCGGTGCCGCGGACCAGCCCAGCGGCGGCGGGAGATTGAGACAATCTCAGGGTTTGAGCGAGGATGTGCAAAGGGTGGTCGAAGGAATTAAGGCGAGGGACAAGAATGACACACAGACACACTCAAGGGAGAGTGAAAATCTGAGTGCGATTTATTAGGATCAGCCATCTCTTTTATACATTTTCACAGTAATTGCTTCATTATGTTTTTCACAGTATGTGGTTAATCATTTATCAGATTGTTCGTAAATGCAATGAAACATGAATAATATAACATCTTGTTTATTATTTATCAAGAAATCAGGAACAAATCAAGAACATTTCATATTTTACACCCCTCAATGGAGATCTGTTCTAGGTCTTGCGATTCACTGTTATGATTATACATACTTATCATAATCTTTTATAGCTCCCATTTCTATTTATTATTCCTATAGTTCTACTTGGTTACACATTTACTGAAAGTAATAGAACCAGTTTCCTTTGCCATAATTGCATTCCTTTATTGTGAGACTACTGCCTAGTAATGATTAACAACATGACTTGGCTGTGCCTCAACATCTTCCAGGCCTGTTTTCCTAGTTATTTTCCATAGGTGTAAGGTGGGAACCATTAAATCCCCTTGGGGACTGCGTCTGTCTTAGATTGTCAGAAATTGCTTTCTGATCTTACCGTCATTGACTGTCCAGTCCAGCACACAGGGGAAGAGGGACTTATGTACCATAACAGCACAGCCACTCTGTTTTAATGAGAAATTGTGGCAATAGTCACTTTGCTCTCAGGAGCCGCCACAGTTTCCCCTTTTTTTTTCAATTGAAGCTGCATAAAATGCATATCACGACGAAGTGTCTTCACATTCCTGCTAAGTAATTTCAAAAACACAGGAACGATAAGGCAACAAACCAAGACTATTAACATAATTATTCCAAATGAAATTAAAAAGTGTAACCAATTAGAGGGAGCCAAGGAACGTAGAGAGTCAGAAAATGTCGATGCGAAAGCAGACAAAGCTGGTTCAGACAAATGAGCCTGGCTCATCGCAGAAATTTCTGCTTGAAGTGAAGGCAAATCATGACTAGTGTCACTTTCACGCCAAATACCCAGTAAATGATTTTTAACAAAAGCCCAATCAAGAGATGAATTATACGGTTTGGGCGTGACACAGATAAATTTAAACTGTGCATGACAACGAGTGGAGAGAAGTCTCTTAATTTGCTGAACTTCTTCTCCCAAAGCCAGTACTGTTTCCTCCAAGGCATTAAGTTTTTGTTCCATTTTTTATCAATGGAATGTTGCAAGGCAAGTGCTAAAGTTACATTTTGTGTGAGGTCATTAACAAAATGTGCTGTAAGAGTTTCTTGCACCAGGGCAACAGACGAGGCTGCAAGTGAAGTAACAATTGCTATCAAAGCAGCAATTCCCAGGAACAGAGAAACAATAAACCTTTTTGGCCTAATTAAAGCATTAATTTCTTTAAACATTTGCAAAGCTTTATCATCATACCAAGGCATATCCTGTAAATCAACAGGAACCATAACATAAGAAGGACGTTTAACAACAAGGATCACATTCAGGGTTTTTCTGTCCCTATCAGGAGATAGACAATTAGTCAAAATATATTGCGAACATTTAACAGAATAAGAATTATTTGTACGAGTAATTTTCACATTATTAACATTACCTAATAACAAAGCATAAGGATATCCAACACATGCACGAAGGCCTACATCGATAGGCTTTTTCGATGGAGGTTGCCATTGTAGATTTTGTGCAGCAGGCGTAAGTCGAAAAATGTCTGGTTGAATTATAGTTTTCTTTGAGGCAGCAGGTCGAATGACCAAAGAAGGAGCCACCCATCCTGGAGAAAACCACCACCAAGCCCACCCGTAGGCAGTGGACCGTGGTTTAGAATGACTAATGGAAAGTCATATAGTTCTTCAGACGTTCCGGGTGGAGACATTTGTGATGCTTTTGGAAAGCCACAATCAAGCCAAACCGGATTCTTCACCAAAGAGTCCCAGAACTGATCTCTATCCCTATAAGTTTGATTACAGTTACGGAAAGGTAAAGAAAAATCAGGGACAGCTGTGTATTTACTATAAATATCAACAGGAAAGCTCAAATAAGCAAAACGCAAAACCCAAACATTATGTCCAATTTTTCCATTTGTTGGAGGAGAGTCAGTAAAAGTTGTTCTAGTAGAAAGCATCATGCATGTCTGTGGGACAGGAGTCATAGTAGCAAAACATATAGGTGTATCATCAGAAAGTCCTTCCTAGTTAAAAGGAACTGACATTTCTGCTTTAGAATGAAAGTCTGCTAGTCCACCCATTATGTCAGTATTGTTGACATACACCTTAATTGGTGTTTCTTCATTCCAGCTGACAGGATGCAATAACGGTGGATCTGGCACATAGGCCCAATATGTCTCAGCCTGTACTGGAACTCCTGTTATGGTTAAAGCGGCCATAAGAATTAAAGTAGGTCCAATAGGCTGATTCATTCTTTGAAGCAAGGCTTCAGCCACTCGCAGAAGACAAAGAAGCTGCTCAGCTGTAGGAAGATTAGGATTCTGGGGAGGTTCCGCACACCCCGTCCTCTGGAACATCGCTTCCAGATAAGCTTGTCTCATTCTCCGGATCGACGCAACCAGGCGACGGCGACGTTGTGCCTGCCTGCCGTGATCGATGACGGATGAGCCTGTCTGGAATCCAGATAGGCGTCTCAGCATCCTGTGGAAAAACACAAGCATAGCCTCGATCCACAGTTAACAGTACATCCGGCCCTTCCCAAGTTCCAGTAAGTCTCGCCACATAACTAGTGGCAGGGGAACAGATTGCACAGTACCCCAATGCCTTATCATAGGTGTCATTCCATTTTCATCTGCATTTAAATGATTCAAGACAAAAATAGCGTGTTGAAGCTGGTGATGCGGTGAAAAATGAGCTGCAGAATGCAATCTATCTAATTGATGTTTCAAAGTTTGATGAGTTCTCTCAATTACAGCTTGTCCTTGAGGATTATAAGGTATACCAGTAACATGATCAATTTTCCATTGTTGACAAAATAGTTTGAATGCCTTTGCAGTATAAGCTGGAGCATTGTCAGTTTTTAATTTCATAGGCTTTCCAAGAACTGCAAAGGATGCTATAAGATGCTGAACCACATCACATACAGCTTCACCAGTTCTGGCTGTGGCATATACAGCATGAGAAAAAGTATCCACTACTACATGAATAAATGACAGCCTTCCAAATGAGGAATAATGAGTGACATCCATTTGCCACAAAGCCAGAGGTTTTAAACCTCTGGGATTCACTCCCATCTTTAATGGATGATGAATATCAGGGCAATGTTCACAATTTCTCACAATAGCCCGAGCTTGTTCTCGAGTAATTTTGAATGCATGTCGCAGTGCTTGAGCATTTTGATGATGCAGTTGATGACTCTGTTGAGCCAATTCAACAGAGCCAATTAAAACATCTTTTGTTAATAAATCTGCCATATGATTCCCTAAAGCTAAAGGCCCAGGTAAATTTGTATGACCTCGAATATGTCCAATAAAGAGTTTTTCAGATCTTTGGTGAACCAAATTTTGTAATTCAGATAACAATGGCAGAATATGTGTTGTTCCAGATAAAAGAGCAGTTTCCAACGAAGGAAACAATGATACAACATATTTGGAATCAGAATACAAATTCAAAGGTTGAGTGTAACTTTCTAAAGCCATAATAACTGCAATAATCTCAGCTTGCTGAGCAGAAATATCAGACATCATTTTTCTTAACGGCTCTTTACCAGGACTATACACAACAGATATGCCTGATGAAGAACCATCAGTAAAGACAAGTGTGGCATCATGCAGTGGTTCAATACTGATAACCGAAGGAAATATAATTGATGTATCTTCCACAAATTTAATTAATGGATTTTGGGGTAAATGAAATTTAATTTGTCCTGTAAAGTTTTGTATGGCAATTCCCCAATCGTCATCATTTTGCAACAAAAACTCAAATTGTGCTTTGTTATATGGAATTACAATATTATTTGGATCCTTGCCAAACAATTCACGAGATCTCAGTATGCCTTTCATAATTAACCAGGCACACATAGACGGATATGCAGTTACCACATGTGTTTGTACATGTGATAAATGCAACCATTCCAAGATGCCTTCTTGCCATAAACAAGCTGTTGGAGTATAAGTAGTTTGAATAATTAATAAATCCCATGTTTTTGAATAATCAATCTGAATAACTTTAGCTTCAGATATTTTTTGTTCAACCAATTTAAGACTTTGCAATGCTTCTTGAGTCAAATTACGAGGAGATTTAGGATTTGAATCTCCTTGTAAAATTGCAAAAAGCGGATGTACATCTCCAGTAGTAATTTTTAAATATGGCCGTATCCAATTTATGTTCCCTAATAATTTTTGAAAATCATTCAAGGTTTGTAATTTGTCAATGCGAATCTGTAAGTTTTGTGACATAATACAATCATTATATATAACTTTCCCTAAATAATTCAATGGTCTGTCTTTTTGAATTTTATCTGGGGCCACTACTAGGCCGTATGCCGTCAATTGTTCTATTAAATGAGTCAGAATTAAATCTGCAATTTCTCTCACAGGATGACTCAAAAGAATATCATCCATGTAATGAATAATATATGCATTTGGATACTTTGATCTAGTTTCCTGTAGTGCCTGATCAACAAATTTTGACATAAAGTAGGGGAATTTTTCATACCTTGTGGCAAAACTTTCCATTGATAGCGTTGCCATGGTTTTTGAAAATTACTAGATGGAATACTAAAGGCAAATTTTTTACAATCATCTGGATGTAATTTAATTGTAAAGAAACAATCCTGTAAGTCAATGATAATAACATAATTGTCCTTTGGAACTGCTACAGGAGAAGGTAACCCTGGTTGTAGGGCACCCATATCTTGCATTGTAGCGTTAACTGCCCTTAAGTCCTGCAGAAGAGGCCATTTACCAGATTTTTTCTTTATACAAAAAACAGGAGTATTCCAAGGACTTGTAGACGGTTCCAAATGACCTTTAGCCAATTGTTCTTGAACTATAGTTTGAATAGCCTGGATCCTTTCTGAAGTAAGGGGCCATTGATCGATCCAGACAGGATTTTCATCTTTCCAGTTAATTTTATCAGCATATTTTTGAGTTTCAATGGCCCCTATAAAAAAGCCTGCTCATCAATTACATCTGGGGTAACTAGAGACACTTGCAAGGATTCCATAATATCGCGTCCCCATAGGGAAAACGGCAATGCAGGAATCACATAAGGCTGAAACAAACCTTTCTGTGATCTCAGTTGCCAAGACAACATTTGTGAACTTTGAGCAACATTATTGGCCATGCCCAATCCAATCAGAGTAGAGGAAGAATTTAACACTGGCCATGCCGCAGGCCAATCTTTGCCTGCAATACATGATCTATCAGCTCCAGTATCTAACAATCCCATAATTGGGTGTCCATTGATAATCAATTTTTTCAATGGTCGTTCTTTTGTGATACTTTGAGTCCAAGCAACCACGTCTGTGGACCCAAAGCCTTTATCTGCTCTATTTTCCTTTAAAATTGGATTAGGTAATTTAACATAAGAAAGCACAAGAATTTGTGCAATACGCTGATTTTTGTGAATTTGTATTGTTTCCTTCAAAGGTCTAATCATAACTTTGACTTTTCCCTCAAAATCAGAGTCTATAATACCCGGAAGTACTTCAAAATTCTTTTTATAATTTGAGCTACGGCCAATTATAAGCCCTACGTTTCCTTGAGGAAGTGGTCCTTTTAAATAAGTTTTAATAGGTGTAACCCCATCTATGGCTGAAAGAATTATATCAGCCACGGATGCAAGATCAAGCCCGGCACTTCCTGGAGTGCCTCTAGGTAAATCATGTATAGTCACAGTAGAGTCAGGCGCTTCAGTTTTTACAGTATCTTTAAGCGCCAAATCAGACCCTCTTTCATTTACAGGGCTGAGGGCTTGCCCCTCTGAGAGTTTTTTGACATTTCATCATTTTGCTCTAATTTATGACCATCTTTATGCCATTTGGAACGACAGTTATTTGACCAATGATTGCCCTTGCCACAACGTGGACAAGGTTTTGGGGCCAAATTAGAATTTCCAAAATTTTTCCTTTGTTATTTGCTCTATTACAATTTCTACTCATGTGGCCAGGTTGTTGAAAATTAAAACAAATTGGAGCATTTGCCGTTTTCTTACCTTTTGGCATTGATCGCACAAAAGAAGAAAATGGTTGCTCTTTCATTGCTGCAGCATAAGCCAACCCTTGAATAACTGCTGGGCTGGCATCCATGCATGCTTTAATAAAGTCTTGGATGGTACCTGTTTTTCTAATTGGTCTAATTAATTCTTGGCACAGAGAATTTGCATTTTCAGAGGTTAATTGCTTTAATAGCATTTCTTTTGCTTCTGTATTAGGAAGCATTCTGTCCAAAGCTCCTTCTAAACGTGCCACAAAGTTTTCATATGGCTCCTCCTGTCGCTGGCGAATTCCTGCCAGCAGTGTGGAACTGCCAGCTGGGGGTGGCAGATTTTTCCAAGCGGCTACTGCCATTATTCCAATTTCATAGAGAATTTCCTTTGGTATTTTCAATTGTTCCCTAACATTTGCATATTCGCCCGTTCCTTTCAGCATAGGCAAAGTAGGTTTCATATCTTTAATAAAAATGGATTTTCGAATAAGTTCAGCTGCACGATCTTCATAATCTGTTCTCCAAAGGACATATGTCCCAGGAGCCAGGACAGATTTTGCCGTCTGGTACCAATCAAAAGGTATAAGATAAGAAACACGTAAAGAATCAACAACTTGCAAGGTGTAAGGAGAACTGGGCCCCGTTGTCCTTACAGCTTCCTTCAATTCCTTCAATATTTTTAAAGAGATTGGTTCCCAGGTCGGTCCCTGATCTTCCCAGTATTCCACTGGAAAGGTGAAGGAAAAATCTCCCTGTTCCCGGGCTTCGCATGCAGCACAAAATATTCCTCCACTTAGCGGAGGAACATTGGGTCTCTGTGATACAATTTGCAACAAATTAGGAGGAGCCGTAGGAAAAGTCTGTGAAGGCAATGATGACCTAATATTCATATCCCTAAAGAATTCATTGATAGCCTCATCAACATTACTATTATTATCTTCCAAGCCAACTTCCACATATTCTGGATCTTGTGGTTGTTCAGCCACCATATCCTCATATTCATTTGGTGCAGATGGAGCAGCACCCGAATAATTTCTGGCCGGATTTGCAAAGGGGAGCGTTTCTTGCTCACTACTCTCATCAGATATTTCTCCCCTCCATAAATCCGCCTCTGTAGTATCTACTAAAATATCTCTAATTTGCACCCAAAGGGAAAAGTCCTGAACAGGGACCTGTGTTGGTCCATTTTGATTGTAAAATTTTCTAATTTCTTTGCCCACTTTCTTCCAGTTAGTCAATGAGAGACTGCCCTCTTCCGGAAACCATGGGCTTATTCTTAGAATAAACTCATAAAATTCACTAAGGGATCTATTACTAATTGTCATCCCTCGGCTTTTTAGCATATGACTTAACACTGAGAGGAAAAGTCCTCTGTCCCTAGACTGAGAAAGTCCCATTTTACAAGATTACTCGTCTTCTGTAACTGGTCAGCCTTTACCAGCGAGCCCGCGGCACCCTGACAAGATTCCCTATCCTTCGATTAAAATTTAATATGAAAACAAAAATAAAGAGATAGCTTACCCAGAGCTCATTCTTCTAGACACGTCTTCTTGTTACAAGGAAGTACCTAAAAGGTTTTTCGCCAAAAAGCGAAACTAAAAGACACTCAACGATGCTCGCCTGACCGTACTCCTCGCGGAGTATTAGAAAGCCTTGGTATAGGAGTGACCTTACGAGCCCCGGTCTCGGACTCCGTAAGGAGACCCCACTAAACCTTAGCGGCTTTAGCGGAACTGCAGGTATGAGCCCACACAGGCTCCGCGACTCAAAAAGAGTCTTGGAGCGTAAATACACGCACACACACAAGCACTCAACACTCAGTCACACAAAAGAAGAGAATGTCGAATCTTCCAGCTTCGTAGAGCCCCTTCTCAAATTAAGGACTCGAGCCCCACGTTGGGTGCCACCTGCCGCGGACCAGCCCAGCGGCGGCGGGAGATTGAGACAATCTCAGGGTTTGAGCGAGGATGAGCAAAGGGTGGTCGAAGGAATTAAGGCGAGGGACAAGAATGACACACAGACACACTCAAAGGAGAGTGAAAATCTGAGTGCGATTTATTAGGATCAGCCATCTCTTTATACATTTTCACAGTAATTGCTTCATTATGTTTTTCACAGTATGTGGTTAATCATTTATCAGATTGTTCGTAAATGCAATGAAACATGAATAACATAACATCTTGTTTATTATTTATCAAGAAATCAGGAACAAATCAAGAACATTTCATATTTTACCCCCCTCAATGGAGGTCTGTTCTAGGTCTTGTGATTCACTGTTATGATTATACATACCTATCATAATCTTACTTTTATAGCTCCCATTTCTACTTATTATTCCTATAGTTCTACTTGGTTACACGTTTACTGAAAGTAATAGAACCAGTTTCCTTTGCCATAATTGCATTCCTTTATTGTGAGACTACTGCCTAGTAATGATTAACAACATGACTTGGTTGTGCCTCAAAATCTTCCAGGCCTGTTTTCCTAGTTATTTTCCATAGGTGAAAGGTGGGAACCATTAAATCCCCTTGGGGACTGCGTCTGTCTTAGGTTGTCAGAAATTCCTTTCTGATCTTACCCATCATTGACTGTCCAGTCCAGCACACAGGGGAAGAGGGAATTATGTACCATAACAGCACAGCCACTCTGTTTTAATGAGAAATTGTGGCAATAGTCACATTGCTCTCAGGAGCCACCACACCGCGGTCGCAGACAGTCCGAGGCTTGCAGGGGTTGCCCTCCCTGACGGTGACCCCACCCCTCCGTCTATGGCGTCTTCGGGCGCACGGCCTGCCCCTGGGTGTGTGAGTGCGAGAGGAGGCTGCAGGTGTACCCCGGGGGAAGGTTTACCGTTCCCCAAGGGGAAGTTGGCCTCATTCCCCCATGGGGGAAGAGCGTCCCCTTTCCCCATGGGGTAGGGGTTACCCTGCCCCTTTGGGGCTGAGGGTCACCAACCCCCTCACCAGACCACCCCCCCCCGGCGGCTCTATGAAGTGCACCTTTGCACAGGCAGAGTCCGGTGGGCGGGGTCAGGCTCCGTCCGGGGGCGGAGCCTGGGGCTCAGCAGCGCTGCTGAGCCAGGTGAGGATTCTTCCCCTGTGAGTGGTGCTGGGTTGCTAAGGGCTTTCCCCGCCGGCATGTCTGCCTGCAGTTTTGGACGACGCAGCGGGCGCCGTGTGTCTGTGGCTTACAGGGGTTGCCCTCCCTGACGGTGACCCCACCCCTTCGTCTAGGGCGTCTTGGGGCACACGTCCTGCGCCTGGGTTTGTGAGTCCGAGAGGAGGGTGCAGGTGTGCCCCGGGAGGAAGATTTACCGTTCCCCCAAGGGGGAAGTGGGCCCCGATCCCCCATGGGGAAGAGGGTCCCATTTCCCCCTGGGGTAGAGGTTCCCCTACTCCCGAGGGGCCTGAAGGTCCGCGAAACCTCTCGCCCGCGCCCCCTAGCGGCCACTCTGTGAACTGCAACTGTGCTCAGGCAGAGTCCGGTGGGCGGGGTCAGGCTCTGCCTGGGGCGGTGACTGAGGCTCATCAGCGCTGCCTGGCCAGGGGAGGACTCTTCCGCTTTGAGTGCTGCTGGGTTGCCCGGGCCTTTCGCCGCCGACCTGTCTGCCTGCACCTTTGGAGGACGCCGCGGTAGCAGCCAGTCCGAGGCATACAGGGGGTACCCTCCCTGACGTTGACACCGCCTCTCCGTCTATGGCGTCGTCGGCGCACTGTCAGCCCCTCGGGGTGTGAGTGTGGAGGAGGTTGCAGGTGTCCCCCAAGGGGAAGAGGGCCCCATTGCCAAAACGGGTTGCGGTCCATGCACCTTGTAGGGGGCCTCGGACTCTGTACCCCCGTTGTTGCAGAGGTCCCCTACCCTCTGGGGGCTGAGGTTCCTCGAACCCCGCTCACCAGCGCCCCCTAGCGGCAGCTCTGTGAAGTGCACCTTTGCACAGGCAGAAGCCGGTGGGCGGGGTCAGGATCCGGCAGGGGGCGGGGCCTGAGGCTCATCAGCGCTGCCTGGCCAGATGACGACTCTTCCCCTTTGAGTGCTGCTTGGTTGCCAGGGGCTTTCCGCACCGACCTGTCTGCCTGCAGTTTTGGAGGAGGCCGTGGTCGCAGACAGGCTGAGGCTTGCAGGGGTTGTCCTCACTGACGGCGACCCATCCCTTCGACTATGGCGTCTTCGGGTGCACGGCATGCCCCTGGGGGTGTGAGTGCGAGAGGAGAATGCAGGTGTGACCTGGGGGAATGTTTACCGTTCCCCAAGGGGGAATTTGGCCTCCTTCAGCCATGGGGGAAGAGAGTCCCATTTCCCCATGGGATAGGGGTCACGCTGCCCCCTTGGGCTGAGGGTCCCCAACACCCTCACCAGCCCTCCCCCCTCGGCGGCTCTATGAAGTGCACCTTTGCACACGCAGAGTCCGGTGGGAGGGGTCAGGCTCTGGCGGGGGGCGAGCCTGGGGCTCAGCAGCACTGCTGATCCAGGTGAGGACTATTTCCATGTGAGTGGTGCTGGGTTGCTAAGGGCTTTCCCCGCCGTCCTGTCTGCCTGCAGTTTTGGAGGACGCCGCGGGTGCCGTCTTCTGTGGCTTACAGCGGTTGCCCTCCCTGACGGTGACGCCGCCCCTTCGTCTAGGGCGTCTTGGGGCACACGTCTGCCCCTGGGTTTGTGATTCCGAGAGGAGGGTGCAGGTGTGCCCCGGGAGGAAGATTTACCTTTCCCCAAAGTGGGAAGTGGGCCCCGATGCCCCTTGGGGGAAGAGGGTCCCGTTTCCCCCTGGGATAGAGGTTCCCCTAACCCCGTGGGGGCTGAGGGTCCCCAAACCCACTCGCCCGCGCCCCCCAGCGACGGACCTGTGAACTGCACATGTGCTCAGGCAGAGTCGGGAGGGCAGGGTCAGGCTCCGGCCAGGGCGGAGCCTGGGGCTCATCAGCGCTGCTGGGCCAGGTGCGGACTCTTCCCCTTTGAGTGGTGCTGGCTTGCCCATGGCTTTTTTCAGCGCCGGCTTGTGTGCCTGCAGTTTTGGAAGAGGCCGTGGTCGCCGCTTGTCCCTGGCTTCCAGGGGGTGCCCTCCTCTGACTGGGACCCCGGCCCTCCGTTTAGGGCGTCTGCGGGCGCACGGCCCCACCGCTGGGGCTGTGAGTGCGAGAGGAGGGTGCAGGCGTGCCCCGGGAGGAAGGTTTGGGCTTCCGCGAAGGGGAACAGAGCCCAGTTCACCCATGGGGGATGACACTCCCGTACCCCCATGGGTGCAGGGGTGGCCCCAGCCAGGTGGGGGCTGAGGGTCCCCGAACCCCCTCACCAGCGCCCACTAGCGGCGGTCCTAGGAAGTCCACCTATGCGCAGCCAGAGTAGGGTGGCGGGGTAAGGCTCTGGCCAGGGGCGGAGCCTGGGGCTCATCAGCGCTGCTGGGCCAGGTGCGGACACTTCCCCTTTGAGTGGTGCTGGCTTGCCCGTGGCATTTTTCCGCGCCGGCTTGTGTACCTGCAGTTTTGCAAGAGGCCACGGTCGCCGCTTGTCCCTGGCTTCCAGGGGGTGCACTCCCCTGACCGGGACCCCTGCCCTCCATTTAGGGCGTCTGCGGGTGCACGGCCCCGCGGCTGGGGCTGTGAGTGCGAGAGGAGGGTGCAGGCGTGCCCCGGGAGGAAGGTTTGGGCTTCCGCAAAGGGGAAAGGGCCCAGTTCCCGCATGGGGGACAAAAATCCCGTACCCCATGGATGCAGGGGTGGCCCCAGCCAGGTGGGGGCTGAGGGTCCCCGTACATTCTCACCAGCGCCCCCTAGCGGCGTCCCTAGTAAGTGCACCTGTGTGCAGCCAGAGTCGGGTGTGCAGGGTCAGGCTTGGGCCAGGGGCGCACCCTGGGGCTCATCAGCGCTGCTGGGCCAGGTGCGGACTCTTCCCCGTTGAGTGGTGCTGGCTTGCCCGGGGGCTTTTTTCCACGCCGGCCTGTGTGCCTGCCGTATCAGAAGAGGCCACTGTCGCCGCTTGTCCCTGGCTTCCAGGGGTGCCCTCCCCTGACCCGGACCCCGGCCCTCATCTAGGGCGTCTGCGGGCGCTCGGTCCCACTGCGGAGGCTGTGAGTTCGAGAGGAGGGTGCAGGCGTGCCCCAGGAGGAAGGTTTGTGCTTCCGCGAAGGGGAAGAGGGACCCGATCCCCCATGGGGAGGACAATCCCATTCCCCCATGGGTGCAGTGGTGGCCACAGCCCGGTGGGGGCTGAGGGTCCCCGAAACCCCTCACCAGCGCCCCCTAGAGGCGGCCCTAGGAAGTGCACCTGTGCGCAGCCAGAGACGGGTTGGCTGGGTCAGGCTCCGGCTAGGGGCGGAGCCTGGGTCTCATCAGCGCTGCTGGGCCAGGTGCGGACTCTTCCCCTTTGAGTGGTACTGGCTTGCCCGGGGCTTTTTTCCGCGCCGGCCTGTGTGCCTGCAATTTTGGAAGAGGCCGCATTCGCCAATTGTCCCAGGCTTCCAGGGGGTGCCCTCCCCTGACCTGGACTCCAGCCCTCCGTTTAGGGCGTCTGGGAGCGCACGGCCCTGCGATGGGGCTGTGAGTGCGAGAGGAGGGTGCAGGCGTGCCCCAGGAGGAATGTTTGGGCTTCCGCGAAGGGGAAGAGGGCCCGTTCCCCATGGGGGAGGACAATCCCATACCCCCATGGGTGCAGGGGTGGCCCCAGCCCGGTGGGGGCTGAGGGTCCCCGAACCCCCTCACCAGCGCCCTCTAGCGGTGGCCCTAGGAAGTGGCCCTGTGCGCAACCAGAGTCGGGTTGGCTGGGACAGGCTCCGGCTAGGGGCGGAGCCTGGGTCTCATCAGCGCTGCTGGGCCAGGTGCGGACTCTTCCCCGTTGAGTAGTGCTGGCTTGCCCGGGGCTTTTTTCCACGCCGGCCTCTGTGCAGGCAATTTTGGAAGAGGCCGCGGTCGCCGCTTTTCCCTGGCTTCTAGGGGGTGCCCTCACCTGACCGGGACCCCGGCCCACCGTGTAGGGCGTCTTCGGGCGCACGGCCCCGCCGCTGGGGCTGTGAGTGCGAGAGGAGGGTGCAGGCGTGCACGGGGAGGAGGGTTTTGGTGTCCGCGAAGGGGATGAGGGCACCATTCCCCAATGGGGGAGGACAATCCCGTACCCCAATGGGTGCAGTGGTGGCCACAGCCCGGTGGGTGATGAGGGTCCCCGAACCTCGTCACCAGCGCCCCCAAGCGGCGGCCTTAGGAAGTGCACCTGTGCGCAGCCTGACTGGGGTGGGCGGGGACTGGCTCCGTCCAGGGGTGTATCCTGGGGCTCATCAGCGCTTCTGGGCCAGGTGCGGATTCGTCCCCTTTGAGTGGTGCTGGCTTGCCCGGGGCTTTATTCCACGCCGGCCTGTGTGCCTGCAGTTTTGGAAGAGGCCGTGTCGCCGCTTGTCCCTGGCTTCCAGGGCGTGCCCTCCCCTGACCAGGACCCCGGCCCTCCGTTTGGGGCTTCTGCGGGCGCACGGCCCCGCCGCTGGTTCTGTGAGTGCGAGAGGAGGGTGCAGGCGTGCCCCGGGAGGAAGGTTTGGGTTTCCGCGAAGGGGAAGAGGGTCCCGTTAACCCATGGTGGAGGACAATCCCGTACTCCCATGGGTGCAGGGGTGGCCCCAGCCCGGTGGGGACTGAGGGTCCCAGAACCACCTCACCAGCGCCCCCTAGCGGCGGCCGTAGGAAGTGCACCTGTGCGCAGCCAGACTCGGGGGGCGGGGTCAGGCTCCGGCCAGGGGCGGAGCCTGGGTCTCATCAGCGCTGCTGGGCCAGGTGCGGACTCTTCCCCTTTGAGTGGTGCTGGCTTGCTCGGGTCTTCTTTCCTCGCCGGCCTGTGTGCCTGCAGTTTTTTAAGAGGCCGCGGTCGCCTCTTGTCCCTGGCTTCCAGGGGTTGCCCTCCCCTGACCGGGACACCGGCCCTCCGTCTAGGGCATCTGTGGGCGCACGCTCCCGCTTCCGGGGCTGTGAGTGCAAGAGGAGGGTGCAAGCGTGCCCTGGGAGGAATGATTGGGCTTCCGCGAAGGGGATAGGGCCCCGTTCCCACATGGGGGAGGACAATCCCGTACCCCCATGGGTGCAGGGTTGGCCCCAGCCCGGTGGGGACTGAGGGTCCCCGAACACCCTCACCAGCGCCCCCTAGCGACGGCCCTCGGTATTGCCCCTGTGCGCAGCCAGAGTCCATTTGGCGGGGTCAGGCTCCGGCCAGGGGCGGAGCCTGGGGCTCATCAGCGCTGCTGGGCCAGGGGAGGACTCTTCCCCTTTGAGTGGTGCTGGCTTGCCCGGGGCTTTATTCCACGCCGGCCTGTGTGCCTGCAGTTTTGGAAGAGGCCGTGTCGCCGCTTGTCCCTGTCTTCCAGGGGGTGCCCTCCCCTGACCGGGACCCCGGTCCTACGTCTAGGGCGTCTGTGGGCGCACGGCCCCGCCGCTGGGGCTGTAAATGCGAGAGGAGGGTGCGGGCGTGCCCCGGGATGAAGATTTGGGATTCCGATAAGGGGAAGGGAGCCACGTTCCCCCAAGGGGGAGGATAATCCTGTAGCCTTATGGGTGCAGGTGTGGCTCCAGCCCGGTGGGGGCTGAAGGTCCCCAAACCCCCTCACCAGCGCCCCCTAGCGGCGGCCCTAGGAAGTGCACCTGTGAGCAGCCAGAGTAGGGTGGGCGGGGTCAGGCTCCAGGTAGGGGCAGAGCCTGGGGCTCATCAGCGCTGCTTGGCCAGGTGCGGACTCTTCCCCTTTGAGTGGTGCTGGCTTGCCCCGGGCTTTATTCCACCCCGGCCTGTGTGCCTGCATTTTTGGATGAGGCCGCGGTCGCCGCTTGTCCCTGGTTTCCAGGAGGGGCCCTCCCCTGACCGGGATCTCGGTCATACGTCTAGGGCGTCAGTGGGCGCACGGCCCCGCCGCTGGAGCTGTAAGTGCAAGAGGAGAGTGCAGGGGTGCCGCGGAGGAAGGTTTGGGCTTCGGCGAAGGGGAAGAGGGCCCCGATCCCCCATGGGGGAGGACAATCCTGTACCCCAATGGGTGGTGGGGCCCCAGCCCGGTGGGGGCTGAGGGTCCCCGAACCCCCTCACCAGCGCCCCCTAGCGGCGGCCCTCTGAAGTGCACGTGTGCGCAGCCAGAGTCCATTGGGCGGGTCAGGCTCCGGCCAGGGGCGGAGCCTGGGTCTCATCAGCGCCACTGGGCCAGGTGCGGACTCTTCCCCTTTGATTGGTGCTAGCTTGCCCGGGGCTTTTTTTCCTTGGAGGCCTATTGCCTGCAGTTTTGGAAGAGGCCGCGGTCGCCGCTTGTCCCTGGTTTCCAGGGGGAGCCCTCCCATGACCGGGAACCCGGCCCTCCGTTTGGGACGTCTGTGGGCGCACGGCACCGCCGCTGGGTCTGTGAGTGCGTGAGGAGGGTGCAGGCTTGCCCCAGGAGTAAGGTTTGGGCTTCCGCGAAGGGGAAGAGGGCCCCGTTCCCCAATGGGGGCGTACAATCCAGTACCCCCATGGGTGCAGGTGTGGCCCCAGCCCGGTGGGTGCTGAGGGTCACCATACCCCCTCACCAGCGCCACCTAGCGGCGGCTCTCGGAAGTGCACCTGTGCGCAGCCAGACTCCTGTGGGTGTGGTCAGGCTCTGGCCAGGGGAGGAGCCTGGGGCTCATCAGCGCTGCTGGGCCAGGTCCGGACTCTTCCCCTTTGAGTGGTGCTGCCTTGCCCGTGGCTTTTTTCAGCGCCGGCCTTTGTGCCTGCAATTCTGGAAGAGGCCGCGGTCGCCGCTTGTCCCTGGCTTCCAGGGGGTGCCCTCCCTTGAACGGGACCCCGGCCCTCCGTCTAGGACTTCTGTGGGCGCACGGCCCCGCCTCTGGGGCTGTGAGTGCGAGAGTAGAGTGCAGGCGTGCCCCGGGAGGAAGGTTTGGGCTTCCGCGAAGGGAAAGAGGGCCCCGTTCCCCCATGGGGAAGACAATCCAGTAACCCCACGGGTGCAGGGGTGGCCCCTGCCAGGTGGGGGCTGAGGGTCCCGAACCGCCTCACCAGCGCCCCCTAGAAGCGGCCCTAGGAAGTGCACCTGTGCGCAGCCAGAGTCGGGAGGGTGGGGTCAGTCTCCGCCCAGGGGCGGAGCCTGGGGCTCATCAGCGCGGCTGGGACAGGTGCGGACTCTTCCCCTTTGAGTGGTGCTGGCTTGCCCGTGGCTTTTTTCCGCGCCGGCTAGTGTACCTGCAGTTTTGGAAGATCCGTGGTCGCCGCTTGTCCCTGGCTTCCAGGGGATGCCCTCCCCTGACCGGGACCCCGGTCCTCCATCCAGGGCGTCTGCGAGAGCACGGCCCCGCCGCTGGGGCTGTGAGTGCGAGAGGAGGCTGCAGGCCTGCCCCGGGAGGAAGGTTTGGGCTTCCGCGAAGGGGAAGAGGGCCCCGTTACCCCATGGGGGAGGACAATCCCATAACACCATGGGTGCAGGGTTGGCCCCAGCCCGGTGGGGACTGAGGGTCCCCGAACACCCTCACCAGCGCCCCCTAGCGGCGGCCCTCCGTATTGCCCCTGTGCGCAGCCAGAGTCCATTGGGCGGGGTCAGGCTCCGGCCAGGGGCGGAGCCTGGGGCTCATCAGCGCCGCTGGGCCAGGTGCGGACTCTTCCCCTTTGAGTGTTGCTAGCTTGCCCGGGGATTTTTTTCCGCGGCGGCCTGTGTGCCTGCAGTTTTGGAAGAGGCCGCGGTCGCCGCTTGTCCCTGGTTTCCAGGGGTGCCGTCCCCTGACCGGGACCCCGGCCCTCGGTCTAGGGATCTGCGGGTGCACGGCCCCGCTTCCGGGGCTGTGATTGCAAGAGGAGGGTGCAGGCGTGCCACGGAAGGAAGGTTTGGGCTTCCGCGAAGGGGAAGAGGGCCCCGTTCCCCCATGGGGGAGGACAATCCCCTACCCCCATGGGTGCAGGGTTGGCCCCAGCCCGGTAGGGACTGAGGGTCCCCGAAGCCCCTCACCAGCGCCCCCTAGCGGCGGCCCTATTTATTACCCCTGTGCGCAGCCAGAATCCATTGGTCGGGTCAGGCCCCGGCCAGGGACGGAGCCTGGGGCTCATCAGCGCTGCTGGGCCAGGTGCGGACTCTTTCCCTTTGAGTGGTGCTGGCTTGCCCGGGGCTTTATTCCACGCCGGCCTGTGTGCCTGCAGTTTTGGAAGAGGCCGCGGTCGCCGCTTGTCCCTGGTTTCCAGGGGGTGCCCTCCCCTGACCGGGACCCCGGTCCTTCGTCTAGGGCATCAGTGGGCGCACGGCCCCGCCGCTGGGGCTGGAAGTGCAAGAGGAGAGTGCAGGCGTGCCCGGGAGGAAGGTTTGGGCTCCGTCGAAGGGGACGAGGACCCCGATCCACCATGGGGGAGGACAATCCTGTACCCCCATGGGTGCAGGGGTGGCCCCAGCCCGGTGGGTGTTTAGGTTCCCCAAAACGCCCTCCCCAGCGCCCCCTAGCGGCGGCCCTATGAAGTGCACGTGTGCGCAGCCATAGTCGGGTGGTTGGGGTCAGGCTCTGTCCAGGGGCGGAGCCTGGGGCTCATAATCACCGCTGGGCCAGGTGCGGACTCTTCCCCTTTGAGTGGTGCTGGCTTGCCAGGGGCTTTTTTTCCGCGTCGGCCTGTGTGCCTGCAGATTAGGATAAGGCCGCGGTCGCCACTTGTCCCTGGTTTCCAGGGGGTGCCCTCCCCTGACCGGGACCCCGGGCCTCCGTCCAGGGCGTCTGCGGGAGGACAGCCCCGCCGCTGGGGCTGTGAGTGCGAGAGGAGGGTGCAGGCGTGCCCCGGGCGGAAGGTTTGGGCTTCCGCGAAGGGGAAGAGGGCCCCGTTCCCCCATGGGGGAGGACAATACCGTACCCCCATGGGTGCAGGTGTGACCCCAGACCGGTGGGGGCTGAGGGAACCCCAACCACCTCACCAGCGCCCCCTAGTGGCGGCCCTAGGAAGTGCACCTGTGTGCAGCCAGAGTCGGGTGAGCGGGGTCAGGCTCCGGCCAGGGGCGGAGCCTGGGACTCATCAGCGCTGCTGGGCCAGGTGCGGACTCTTCCCCTTTGAGTGGTGGTGGCTTACCAGGGACTTTTTTCTGCGCCGGCCTTTGTGCCTGCAGTTTTGAAAGAGGCCGCGGTCACTGCTTGTCCCTGGCTTCCAGGTGTTGCCCTCTCCTGACCGGGACCACGGCCCTCCGTCTAGGGCGTCTGCGGGCGAAAGGCCCCGCCGCTGGGGCTGTGAGTGCGAGCAGAGGGTGCAGGCGTGCCCCGGGAGGAAGGTTTGGGCTTCTGCGAAGGGGAGTTGGGCCCCGTTCCCCCATGGGGCAGGACAATCCCGTAACCCCATGGGTGCAGGGATGGGCCCAGCCCGGTGGGGGCTGAGGGTCCCCGAACCCCCTCACCAGTGCCCCCTAGCGGCGACCCTAGGAAGTGCACCTGTGCGACGGGGTCGGGGGATCCGTTCGGGTCAGAGCCTTGGTCCATCAGCGCTGCTGGCCCAGGTGCGAAGGGGAAGAGGGCCCCGTTCCCCCATGGGGGAGGAGAATCCCATTCCTCCATTGGTGCAGTGGTGGCCCCAGCCTGGTGGGAGCTGAGAGTCCCCGAACCCCCTCACCAGCGTCCCCTAGAGGCGGATCTAGGTTTTGCCCATGTGCGCAGCCAGTGTCGGGTGTGCTTGGTCAGGTACCGGCCTTGGGCTGAGCCTGGGCTCATCAGCGCTGCTGGGCCAGGTGCGGACTCTTCCCTTTGAGTGGTGCTGGCTTGCCCGAGGCTTTTTTCCGCGCCGGTCTGTGTGCCTGCAGTTTTGGAAGAGGCCGCGGTCGCCGCTTGTCCCTGGCTTCCAGGGTGTTCCCTCCACTGACCGGGACCCAGGCCCTCCGTCTAGGGCGTCTGCGGGCGCACGGCTCCGCCGCTGGGGCTGTGAGTGCGAGAGGAGGGTGCAGGCGTGCTCCGGGAGGAAGGTTTGGGCTTCCGCGATGGGGAAGGGGGCCCCGTTCCCCCATGGGGTGGACAATCCCGTACCACCATGGTTGCAGTGTTGTCCCCAGCCCGGTGGGTGCTGAGGGTCCCCGATCCCCCTCAATAGCGCCCCCTAGCGGCGGCCCTAGGAAGTGCACCTATGTCCAGCCAGAGTCGGTTGGGCGGGGTCAGGCTCCGTCCAGGGGCGGAGACTGGGGCTCTTCAGCGCTGCTGGGCGATGTGCGGACTCTTCCCCTTTGAGTGGTGCTTGCTTGCCCGGGGCTTTTTTCCGCGCCGGCCTTTGTGCCTGCAGTTTTGGAAGAGGCCGTGGTCGCCGCTTTTCCCTTGCTTCCAGGCGGTGCCCTCCCCTGACCGGGACGCCGGCCCTCCATCTAGGGCGTCTGCGGGCGCACGGCCCTGCCGCTGGGGCTGTGAGTGCGAGAGGAGCGTGCAGGCGTGCCCCGGGAGGTAGGTTTGGGATTCCGTAAAGGGGAAGAGGGCCCCGTTCCCCAATGGGGGAGGACCGTCCCGTAGCCACATGGGTGCAGGGGTGGCCCCAGCCCGGTGGCTGCTGAGGGTCCCCGAACCCCCTCACCAGCGCGCCCTTGCGGCGGCCCTAGGAAGAGCACCTCTGCGCAGCTAGAGTCGGGTGGGCGGGGTCAGACTCCGGCCAGGGGCGGAGCCTGGGGCTCATCAGCCCTGCTAGGCCAGGTTCGGACTCTTCCCCTTTAAGTGGTGCTGTCTTTCCCGGGGATTTCTCCGCGCCGGCCTGTGTGCCCTCAGTTTTGGAAGAGGCTGCGGTCGCCGCTTGTCCCTGGCTTCCAGGCGGTGCCCTCCCCTGATCGGGACTCCGGCCCTCCGTCTAGGGCGTCTGCGGGTGCTCGGCCTCGCCGCTGGGGCTGTGAGTGCGAGAGGAGGGTGCAGGCATGCCCCGGGAAGAAGGTTTGGGCTTCCGCGACGGGGAAGAGGGCCCCTTTCCCCCATGGGGAAGGACAATCACGTACCCCCTTGGGTGCAGGGGTAGCCCCAGCCCGGTGGGTGCTGAGGGTCCCCGAAGAACCTCACCAGCGCCACCTAGCGGCGGCCCTGTGAAGTGCACCTTTGCGCAGCCAGAGGCGCATTGGTGGGGTCAGACTCTGGCCGGGTGCGGAGCCTGGGGCTCATCAGCGCTGCTGGGCCAGGTGCGGACTCTTCACCTTTGAGTGGTGCTAGCTTGCGTGGGGCTTTTTTCCACGCCGGCCTGTGTGCCTGCAGTTTTGGAAGAGGCTGTGGTCGCCGCTTGTCCCTGGCTTCCAGGGGGTGCCCTCCCCTGCCCGGGACCCCGGCCCTCCGTCTAGGGCATCTGCGGGCGCACGGCCCCGCCGCTGGGGCTGTGAATGCGAGA
Organism: Talpa occidentalis; assembly: GCF_014898055.3. Lineage (NCBI taxonomy): Eukaryota > Metazoa > Chordata > Mammalia > Eulipotyphla > Talpidae > Talpa > Talpa occidentalis. The sequence continues at coordinate 464,229 of NW_023602074.1, read as the reverse complement.
GGAGGTTGCAGGCTTGCCCCGGGAAGAAAGTTTGGGCTTCCGGGAAGGGGAAGAGGGCCCCGTTCCCCCATGGGGGAGGACAATCCCTTACCCCCATGGGTGCAGGGATGGGCCCAGCCCGGTGGGGGCTGAGGGTCCCCGATCCCCCTCACTGGCGCCCCCTAGCGGCCGCCGTAGGAAGTGCACCTGTGCGCCGCCAGATTCGGGTGGGCGGGGTCAGGCTCCGGCCTGGGGCGGAGCCTCGGGCTCATCAGCGGTTCTGGGCCAGGTGCGGACTCTTGCCCTTTGAGTAGTGCTGGCTTGTCCGCGGTTTTTATCTGCGCCGGCCTGTGTGCCTGCAGTTTTGGAAGAGGCTGCGGCCGCCGCTTGTCCCTGGCTTCCAGGGGTGCCTTCCCCTGACCGGGACCCCGGCTGCCGTGGAACAGCCTCCGACAAAACGTCTTGTCAGGCGTTTCTGAAAGGTTGAGACGGCCTAGGCGAAAACGAAAGAACTGAAAACTTAAGGGCTGAGGGGAAGGGAATGAGGAGACACCGACACTTGGGGAGGTGTTAGTATTTTTTGTCGAGAGACTCAGTAGGTTTTTATTTTTTTATTATTAGTAATAATAATAAGAAAATACATTATCAAGTGTAAAGCATAAACAATTAGTATATTATGTTTCCCATAGACTACTGGCCCCTACAGGTCTCAGCTAGATGGCAGCTTTCAATGTTAACAGATAATAAACCAAACCTAACATTAAAGCTACTTATTTTTTTTTTAGACAATTATTAAAATCAGTGAATAACCACCAGTGCATTTCTATTAGCTAAAGCCTGAGCATCAAAGGACTATTTTATTCACATGACATTTAGCCGGAGTCCAGCTCTAGTTCAGCTATCAGAACTTTTTTTTACCTAGAAATTCCTTAACTTAAATAGTTTTATACTGAAATCTTTTTCAAGAAACTTCAAGAGAAAACAAAATAGAAGGACCTACTATGATTATTGTATTGTAATGCTTGTCAGGCATACTCAATAAGTTATTTTTCATTGTCAAGTAGACCAAATTGTTTAATAATTAGTTTTTAATTTTCCATGTCGTTTATTTGTGATATACTGATGTATATAATATAGTGCCTAATGTAATTTTTTGGGAATTTTTTTTTTATTTATGACCAAGAACAAAAAGTGAAGGATGTTAGATCTTCAACCTCACAGTGTGAGGCACAAGGAATCTTCAGCCCCACGGTGTGAGGCCCTTTGGCTTCGGCCCCACGGTGTGAGGCCCTTAGGACTTCGCTGCTTGCCAGTGTCTTATCTGGCTGGGGCATCAAGGCCTCCTGCAGCACCTCCCCTTTTTTTTGTTTTTGGCCATTATTTGTATAGTTTGTAATTTAATATGTGTTTGATTGATAGTATGGAAAAGTAATTTAATAAATAATGGGAAGAGTATTAATATAATTATGGTGACAAGTAAAATAACACCTAAAGTAATAAATGATGGGAACCAGGTGGCCTTAGTGGTATAATGTTGTAAGGAAGTCAGGAAGAAAGTAGTAATTTTTGTAGGTGTGGAGAAGGGGGTATGAGTTAAATTAATTGTTTTAATATTTTTTTGTAGATTAGTAAGGTTTAGGGAAATGTTTGTATTATTTTATATATTTAGTAAATGATTTTTGACATTATTTTAAGAAATAGAAGAAGAGTTATAAATATGTGGAGTGATATAAATTTATTTGTAATTAGAATGACATTTGGTAGTTAAATGTGTTTTTATGTGTTGAATTTAATTGTTAATATGTAAAAGTGATTTTTAAGAATATTTAAATGAGTTTTAAACATATTATTAATGTGGTTTTGGATAATTAAAGTGTGTGTGATGTTATGAGATAAATTATTAATATGGGAGGTAGTATGAATTTGTTGTATGAGAGTAGTAGTAGAAACAGTAACAGAACTAATAATAGTAATAAGTGTCGTAATACCTAGTATAAGTGTCGCTACAAATTTTTTGGAGTGACGTAGTTTTTGTCCCACAAGTTGAAGAGTATACAGTCCAATGTTATTATACCATGGCTGTTGTAAGCTTACAGGGAGTATAACATAAGGAGGTTGATGTAAGATAACAAAAGTAGTTTTAGACAATGAGCCAACAGAGGTAATACAGTTGGTGAGAATACAGTTAGTATAATTAACATGAAAAGTATGGTGATGATAAGTAATGGTTAAATGTTTGGGGCCCTTAATGAGGAGGGCATGATGGGGGCCCACCCAAGTTCGTATGGTGACAGTATGAATAGAATGTCCAGGTCGGCGAAAAAGTATAGGTGAAGTGGCGGCAAGGAGGCGAAATAAGTTTGGGTATGTATGGGAATTATTTGAAGTGTTGATGATGTAGGTGGGAGTAATTTATTTTGCTGAATATTATTGAGTGATAGGTTTAAGGGGTGGGATGAGGCGATTTGACCGGTTGTAGATGAGTGTATTTTGTAGAAGACACCTATAATTTTTGGGGACATTAGTGGCAGATGTAATTGATTTAAAAACTGAAAAATTATAAATAGTAAGATTAGTTTGGTAAGGTTGGTAATGAATTTTTGTAGAGGGAAACCTATAATTATGTTAGGTGGGAAATTTGTGATTTGTGTTAATAATATTTTGGAAATTATTTGAGTTATAAATTGAATAGGCTGGGAGAGTGGATGATATTGAAATTTGAGTTATGTTTTTATTAGTGTTGTGAGGACCAAGGAGAGATATAAGTAGTACCCATAAATTATGGTTAGGTCCGGAGGAGGAAGGCTTTGAAGTTATTGTTAAAAAATATTTATTGTTAATAGGTAGGCAGTTAGGTAGTTGAGACTTTATATAGATAGGATTGGATGTAAAATACATAGGAGGCGAATTTATGTGTTTTTGAAAAGAAAAGTTATTAGTGTTTTTAAATAAAATAAAAGAGTTTGAATTTTTATTTAGTAAATTAGAATAATTAGTGAACATACGGGGCGAGGGAAATCCCCAAGGAGTGGGATGGAAAAAGGGGGGATTTGGGATGTAAGCCCAATAGGAAACAGAAGGCATGAGAGAAGTAGGAGAAGTTGGTGATATGTTATATGAGAAGATTGTTAGTACGGCAAGGAATATAATTTTTGGGGTGATGTGTGTATTTTGTTGTATAAGCAGTTGTTTAGAATTAGAGGCTAGATTTTTGAGTAAATTTTAGTTGTTATGATGAGACGTTTTATGAACCCGAAGGTGGTGTAGGGAAGAGGACAATTTTTTAATAGGGGATTTGGCGTGATGACATTTTGGAGGAGGTGGGTGGTGTCCCAGAGGGCTGCACCTACGCATTTTGGAGCATTGGTTGTTTGACGGGGGGCGTGTTGGTGAAGGCTTTTGAGACATGATGTTGGATTAGTTTGTTAGGAATTTAAATTGGGCTGTTTGAATTTTGTGGAAAGATACAAGTATAGTTTTTTTTATTTGTTAATAATACATTAGGGTCTTTTTATATTTTGGAAAGGAGATTTTTTTACATAACTTGAGGTTTAGGGGCCAGTTGGTTAGGATTTTAATGTTTATTAATTGGTGACATTTTTTGAGAATTATAATTTAAATAATTGATGACAAACATAGTATGAGTTAAAATATGATGAGTCGAACTATGTTTAAAATTAGATTGTTGTAGTTTATTTATTTGAGACTTTAAAGTTTGGTGGGCTTTTTTAACAATAGTTTGTCTTTGTGGATTATAAGGACTTTTTGTAGAATGAGTAATTTGAAATGAGGCACAAAATTTTTTAAAGGCAGAGGATGTATATGTTAGTTTTAATAGTATGAGGTTTGCCGGCATAGGCAAAACAAAACATTAGGTGTTGAGAGACATTTTTAAAAGTTTTTTTTTTGCCACAAAACACCGGTTGGCGTGTGTGAGGTGGCCAAAATTATGAACTTTTAAGGCTTAGTATAATTTAGTCGTAACAGTTGTTGATTGTTGAGTGTATTATTGATTTTTTGTAAGGCTAGTGTAGCCTTAGGTGTTAATTGTTTAGGGGAGTTAGGATTAGAATTATTTTTTAATACATTAAACAGTGGACATAAATTAGTAGTGGTTAGTTGTAGATGAGTTTTTATTTAATTTATGTTTTTAAGTAGTTTTTGAAAATTATTTAATGTTTGTAAAGAGTTTGTTTGTAGTTGTAGTTTTTGTGGTGTCACAGTTAAAGAACGAACAATTTTTTAAATAAGTAATTGGCGGAGAAGTTTGAATATTTTTTTTATTGGTAACTTATTTTATTTTATTTTTTTAAAGATTTATTTATTTATGCATACAAGAACTGGGGTACAGGCCAGAGGTGTGGGGAGTAGGGGGTGAGAGGATTCACCAGAGACAGAGTAGGGAAACAGAACAGGCAGACTGACTGAAATACACTGCTGAGGGGAGCGGCAGGTGAGACAGGAGAGGTCCGCTGTGCTATGTGGGCAGCTCCCTGGCCTGGGAAGTTTGAATATTTTTTGGTGTCACCACAAGTCTATAATTTTGTAGCAAAGCTACCAGATGGGCCAAGGCCTGATTTAACAAGTTTACTTGAGTATTATATTTTAAAATATTATTTATATAATGAACACAGTAAATGGAAGGGTACTCATCCCTAAAGGATGACAAAACCATATTTAAAAATTTTTGACATAAAGTAGGACTGTTTTTTATGTCCTGAGGAAGAATTTTTTATTTATATTGTTGAAATGTTTTTTTTTTTAATTTATTGATGGGACACTAAATGTAAATTTTTTGTAGTTTTGGGGATGTAAAGGGATGGTAAAAAAGTAATTTTGTAAATTAATAAAAATAATATGTTTATTTTTAGGGATGGTTACAGGTGATGGCAAATTTGGTTGTAAGTATTTTATATTTTGTATAGTGATATTTATTGTTTTTAAGTTTTGTAATAATTTTTTTTTTTGATTTTGTTTATTACAAATATAGGAGTATTTTATGGGCTGGTAGTAGGGCGAATGTGTTTTTTTAATAGTTGTTTTTGAACCAAAGTTGTTACAGTCTGGATTTTATTTTTTGTCAGGGGCCGTTGTTTTACCCATATTGGGTTATTATTTTTTTACACAATTGGGTTGGCTGTAACCTTTGTAATGGTCTTTATTATAAATTTGATTTATATTTTAGGCCTTGTTGTGGTTTTTTTTGAGCAACCTTAATGGGAAATACTTGGCCCTTTAACCTTTTTTTTAAACCTTGATTTGGGTTAAAGCCCATTTGTAACATTTGAGTGGTTACCTTATTATTGGGGCTAAATAGGAGTACTTTCATTTGAGAGATTAATTTTTTTCCCACAATGTCATAGGAAGAGATGGGACAACATAAGGTTGAAAAGTCCCGGACATTTTTTTATTATTTTAATTTAAAATTTGAGAATTTTTTTGTCACATTTTGTGTTGATTTTAATTTGACCAAAGTAGAAGGCGTAGCCTTTGTGGGCCAGGCATTAGGCCAATTATGTCCTGTTATGTAAGTAACATTAGTACGTTGTTTAACAATTTTTAATTGTTTTTTTTTAAATAGACATTATTAAAACTTTTAACAAATTATGATAGTGGTTTTTTTTAGTAATTTAGAACACAAGGAGGTGTTTTGTGTGTTTGTCACCCCAAAATACTACTTTAAACATTGTAGTTTTTAAAATTGACTTAAAAAAAGTGTTGTTTAGTTTTACTTGGTAAAGTGAATATGACAAAAAATTTACATATGTAAGTGTACACACACACACACACACATACTTTTTTAGTCAAGAAAAGAAAAACAGTTTAAAGATACATTAAATAGTAAATTGTTAATATTTAATATAATTTTAATGTATATATGTTTTGAATTATATTATAAAATTTGAACTAGTTTTTGTATATTAAAAATTTTGGATTATGATTTTAAAATTTGTTTTTATGAGAACTTATATAGGCGCCATTTATGATAAGCCCTCCGGAGGTAAAAATCAAAACAAAACAAAAACAAAAACAACACAGACACAGAGATTTTTTGATATACATTTAAAATTTTGGCCATGTGTATATATTTTGAAACATAGTTATTTTACCAATATGTGTGAAGATACTGAGGTTTAGAAATTAGCTCAAAAATGTCTGTATTATTATTTTATATTTTACTAGGTTAATTAGTTTTAACAAGAAACTTAACCTTTTACAGGTCCAATAAGTAAATTTTAAAGCTTTTATTCAACCAATAAGTATTTTGTGTAGCTTGTTAGCAAGTTAAAAGTAACTCTACAGTTTTTGCCTAAGACAATTTAGACTTTAAAATCAGAGAAACACAGGGACATAGAACTTTTTTTGTACAATGAACCAAAATAGTTTTTTAAGTTGGACAATAGAAAAGTTCAGTCCCCCACAGCAGAAAGGCAGTAGAGACCTGTCAGTGATCCCAACACTGGAGAAAAAGTCCAGGCAGCTGCTTGTTGAGATTAAGGGCAGCCCCCACTAGCCCACTGTAGTGGGTTTATATTATTTTAATAAAAACCTTTTAGTCATATTATAGTTATATAATTTTACATATTTATATTTAACCATTTTTTATTACTTTAACAATTGTGAATGAACTTTGAATATTATTATTTAAAAATGTCTTATTTATTTATATATTTTAAAAGAAACAAATGGCAAAACTCCACCAGGGGGAACCTAGCCTCCTCCCCAAATAATTAACAGGAAACAGTTGAAGCATTTAAGATTATGTTACATTATTTTTTATTTGTTTTTGAGTTTTTATTTTTATTTTTTAACAATTTTAGCCAAGACCGGGCTGGAAATTTGGGCTGAATTTTGGAATGGTCTCATAATTGGGAGCCAAAGCCTCTGCAAAGAGGTCAATAATGGCTTTGGAATTAATTTTTGATTTTTGAAAAACAATTTTATCATTTGAAGAATCCGAATTAATTTTTTTAATGTAGTTGGCCAATTTTTGTTTTACTTTTGGTTTTGTATTTTTTGATTTGTCTCCAGCCTGGCCAAAGCAATCTATTTGTTCAGGCAATTGTTTTGATAGTGACGGGCTGTCAGCCGAGGACCCTTTAATGTCCTCCAAGGATAAGGAAGCAGTAGGCTCATGTAGCCGTAATTTCCTGAGTTTTTTATTTATCTTTTTTAATTTAGACCCTTGATCTAGCATGTCTTGCAACAGACCCCACAATGAAAAGGCATCAATGGGGACATTTTCTGGTCCATGGAGAGTATAATAGGATGTCATTTCCTCTCCTACTTTGGCCCAAGTTTTTGCATCCAGAGTACCGTCCCTAGGAAACCAAGGACAACACATTTTAACAAAATATAGGAAACTAGCCAATTGTGCATGAGAGGTTTTAAGGCCTCTCTTTGCAAGATTATACTTAATTATATCAATAAAGAGTCCTCTTTCCTTAGACTCAGTATGGCGCATAGCTTCTCAACGATAAGACACTCACTCGCCTTATCACGCAATAAGACACTCACTCACCTTATTATGGTTCTGACTTACTGCTCCCCTCAAACCTGCTTTCTCTACAGGCGGGTGTGCGCCCTACCCTATGGAGCAGATCCTAGCCGTCCCCGCACGGGAAAGAAATCTTACCTTTCAAGTCCCTGTTCGGGTGCCACTTGCCGGGGACCAGCCTCCGACAAAACGTCTTGTCAGGGGTTCCTGAAAGGATGAGACGGCCTAGGCGAAAACGAAAGAACTGAAAACTTAAGGGCTGAGGGGAAGGGAATGAGGAGACACCGACACTTGGTGAGGTGTTTGTATTTTCTGCCGAGAGACTCAGTAGGTCTTTACTTATTCATTATTAGTAATAATAATAAGAAAATACATTATCAAGTGTAAAGCATAAACAATTAGTATATTATGTTTCCCATAGACTACTGGCCCCTACAGGTTTCAGCTAGACGGCAGCTTTCAAGGTTAACAGATAATAAACCTAACCTAACATTAAAGCTACTTATTCTTTTATTTAGACAATTATTTAAAACAGTGAATAAACGCCAGTGCATCCCTATCAGCTAAAGCCTAAGCATCAAAGGACTATTTTATTCACATGACCTTCAGCCGGAGACCAGCTGTAGTTCAGCTATCAGTACTTTTTTTTACCTAGAAATTCCTTAACTCAAATAGCTTCATATTAAAAACTTTTTCAAGAAATTTCAAGAGAAATCAAAATAGAAGGACCTACTATGATTATTGTATTGTAATGCTTGTCAGGCATACTCAATAAGTTACTTTTCATTGTCAAATAGAACAAATTGTTTAATAATTAGTTTTTAATTATCCATGTAGTTTATTTGCAATATACTGATGTATATAATATAGTGCCTAATGTACTTTTTTGGGAAAATTTTTTTTTTTTATGTATGACCAAGAACAAAAAGTGAAGGAATGTTAGATCTTCAAACTCACGGTGTGAGGCACAAGGAATCTTCAGCCCCACGGTGTCAGGCCCTTTAGCTTCGGCCCCACGGTGTGAGGCCCTTTGGCTTCGGCCCCACGGTGTGAGGCACTTTGGGCTTTGCTGCTTGCCAGTGTCTTATCTGGCTGGGGCATCAAGGCCTCCTGCACCCGGCCCTCCGTCTAGGGCGTCTGTGGGTGCACGGACCCGCCGCTGGGGCTGTGAGTGGAGAGGAGTGTGCAGGCGTGCCCCAGGAGGAAGGTTTGGGCTTCCGCGAAGGGGAAGAGGGCCCCGTTCCTCCATGGGGGAGGACAATCCCGTAACCCCATGGGTGCAGGGGTGGCCCCAGCCTGGTGCGGACTGAGGGTCCCCGAACCCCTTCACCAGCGCCCCCTAGCGGCGGACCTAGGAAGTGCACCTGTGCGCAGCCAGAGTCGGATGTGCGGGGTCCGGCTCCAGCCAGGGGCGGAGCCTGGGGCTCATCAGCGCTGCTGGGCCAGGTGCGGACTCTTCCCCTTTGAGTGGTGCTGGCTTGCCCGGGGCTTTTTTCCGCGCAGGCCTGTGTGCCTGCAGTTTTGGAAGAGGCCGCGGTCGCCGCTTGTCCCTGGCTTCCAGGGGGTGCCCTCCCCTGACCGGGAACCCGGCCCTCCGTCTAGGGCGTCTGGGGCGCACGGCCCCGCCGCTGGGGCTGTGAGTGCGAGAGGAGGGTGAAGCCGTGCCCCGGGAGGAAGGTTTGGGCTACAGCGAAGGGGAAGAGGGCCCCGTTCCCCCATGGGGGAGGAAAATCCCGTAGCCCCATGGGTGCAGGGGTGGCCCCAGCCCGGTGGGTTCTGAGGGTCCCCGAACCCCCTCACGAGCGCCCCCTAGCGGCGGCCCTAGGAAGTACACCTGTGCGTAGCCAGAGTCCGGTGAGTGGGGTCCGACTCCAGGCAGGGGCGGATCCTGGGGCTCATCAGCGCTGCTGGGCCAGGTGCGCACTCTTCCGATTGAGTGGTGCTGGCTTACCCAGGGCTTTTTTCCGCGCCGGCCTGTGTGCCTGCAGTTTTGGAAGAGGCAACGGTCGCCTCTTGTCCCTGGCTTCCAGTGGGTGCCCTCCCCTGACCCGGACCCCGTCCATACGTCTTAGGCGTCTGCGGGTGCACGGCCCCGCCGCTGGGGCTGTGAGTGAGAGAGGAGGGTGCAGGCATGCCCTGGGAGGAAGGTTTGGGCTTCCGCGAAGTGGAAGAGGGCCCTGTTCCCCCATGGGGAAGGACAATCCCGTACCCCCATGGGTGCAGGGGTGGCCCCAGCCCGGTGGGGGCTGAGGGTCCCCGAACCCCCTCACCATCGCCCCCTAGCTGCGGCCCTAGGAAGTGCCCCTCTGCGCAGCAGAGTCGGGTGGGCGGGGTCAGGCTCCGGCCAGGGGCGGTGCCTGGGGCTCATCAGCGCTGCTGGGCCAGGTGCGACTCTTCCCCTTTGAGTGGTGCTGGCTTTCCCGGGGCTTTTATCCGCGCCGGCCTGTGTGCCTGCAGTTTTGGAAGAGGCCGCTGTCGCCGCTAACCCCTGGCTTCCAGGGGGTGCCCTCCCCTGACCGGGACCCCGGCCCTCCATCTAGGGCATCTGCGGGCGCACGGCCCCGCCGCTGGGGCTGTGAGTGCGAATGGAGGGTGCTGGCGTGCCCCGGGATGTAGGTTTGGGCTTCCGCGAAGGGTAAGAGGGACCCGTTCCCCCATGGGGGAGGAAAATCCCGTACCCCATGGTGCAGGGATGTACACACCCCGGTGGGGGCTGAGGGTCCCCGAACCCCTTCACCAGCGCCCCCTAGCGGCGGACCTAGGAAGTGCACCTGTGCGCAGCCAGAGTCGGATGTGCGGGGTCCGGCTCCAGCCAGGGGTGGAGGCTGGGGCTCATCAGCGCTGCTGGGACAGGTGCGGACTCTTCCCCTTTGAGTGGTGCTGGCTTGCCCGGGGCTTTTTTCCGCGCTGGCCTGTGTGCCTGCAGTTTTGGAGAGGCCGCGGTCGCCGCTTGTCCCTGGCTTCCAGGGGGTGCCCTCCACTGACCGGGACACCGGCCCTCCGTCTAGGGCGTCTGCGGGCGCACGGCCCCGCCGCTGGTTCTGTGAATGCGAGAGGAGGGTGCAGGCGTGCCCCGAGAGGAAGTTTTGGGCTTCTGCGAAGGGGTAGAGGGCCCCGTTCCCCCATGTGGGAGGATAATCCTGTACCCCCAAGGGTGCAGGGGTGGCCCCAGCCTGTTGCAGGCTGAGGGTATCCAATCCCCCTCACCAGCGCCCCCTAGGCGCGGCCCTAGGAAGTACACCTGTGAGCCGCGAGAGTCGGGTGGGCGGGGTCAGGCTCTGGCCAGGGGCTGAGCCTTGGGCTCATCAGCGCTGCTGGGGCAGCTGCGGACTCTTCCCCTTTCAGTGGTGCTGGCTTCTCCGGGGCTTTTTTCCGCGCCTGCCTGTGAGCCTGCAGTTTTGGAAGAGGCCGCGGTCGCCGCTTGTCTCTGGCTTGCAGTGGGTGCCCTCCCCTAACTGGGACTCCGGCCCTCAGTCTATGGCGTCTGCGGTCGCACGGCCCGCCGCTGGGGCTGTGAGTGCGAGAGGAGGGTGCAGGCGTGCCCCGGGAGGAAGGTTTGGGCTTCCGCGAAGGGGAAGAGGGCCCCGTTCCCCCATGGGGTAGGACAATCCCGTACACCCATGGTTGCAGGGGTGGCCCCAGCCCAGTGGGGGCTGAGGGTCCCCGAATACCCTCACCAGCGCCCCCTAGCGGCGGCCCTAGGAAGTGCACTTGTGCGCAGCCAGAGTCGGTGGGCGGGGTCAGGCTCGACAAGGGGCGGACCCTGGGGCTCATCAGCACTGCTGGGCCAGGTGCGGACTCTTCTCCTTTGAGTGGTGCTGGCTTGCCCGGGGCTTTTTTCCGCGCCGGCCTGTGTGCCTCCAGTTTTGGATGAGGCCGCGGTCGCCGCTTGTACCTGGCTTCCAGGGGGTGCCCTCTCATGACCCGGACCCCGGCCCTCCGTCTAGGGCGTCTGCGGGCGCACGGCACCGCCGCTGGGGCTGTGAGTGCGAGAGGAGGATGCAGGCGTGCACCGGGAGGGAGGGTTGGGCTTCCGCGAAGGGGAAGATGGCCCCGTTCCCCATGGGGGAGGACAATCCCGTACCCCCTTGGGTGCAGGGGTGGCCCCAGCCCGGTGGAGGCTGAGGGTCCCCGAACCCCATCACCAGCGCCCCATAGCGGCGGCCCTAGTAAGTGCACCTGTGCGAAGCCAGAGTCGGGGGGTCAGGGTCAGGCTCCGGCCAGGGGCGGAGTCTGGGGCTCAACAGCGCTGCTGGGCCAGGTGCGGACTCTTCCCCTTTGAGTGGTGCTGGCTTGCCCGGCGCTTTTTTCCGCGCCCGCCTGAGTGCCTGCACTTTTGGAATTGGCCGCGGTCGCCGCTTGTCCCTGGCTTCCAGGGGGAGCCCTCCACTGAGCGAGACCCCGGCCCTCCGTCTAGGAGGTCTGCGGGCGAACGACACCGCCGCTGGGGCTGTGAGTGCGAGAAGAGGGTGCAGGCGTGCCCCGGGAGGAAGGTTTGTGATACCCCGAAGGGGAAGAGGGCCCCGTTCCCCCATGGGGGTGGACAATCCCGTACCACCATGGGTGCAGTGGTGCCCCCTGCCCGGTGGGGGCTTTTTTCCGCGCCGGCCTGTGTGCCTGCAGTTTTGGATGAGGCCGCGGGCGCCGCTTGTCCCTACTTCCATAGAGTGCCCTACACTGATCGGGAACCCGGCCCTACGTCAAGGTCGTCTGCGGGTGCACAGCCCCGCCGCTGGGGCTGTGAGTGCGAGAGGAGGGTGCAGGCATGCCCCGGGAGGAAGGTTTGGGCTTCCGCGAAGGAGAAGAGGGCCCCATTCCCCCATAGGGGAGGACAATCCCATACCCCCATGGGTGCAGGGTTGGCCCCAGCCAGGTGGGGACTGAGGGTCCCTGAACCCCATCACCAGCACCCCCTAGCGGCGGCCCTAGGAAGTGCACCTGTGCAAAGCCAGATTCGGGTGGGCGGGGTCAGGCTCCAGAAATGGGCGGAGCCCGGGGCTCATCAGCGCTGCTGGGCCAGGTGCGGACTCTTCCCCTTTGAGTGGTGCTGGCTTGCCCGGGGCTTTTCTCTATGCCGGCCTGTGTGCCTGCAGTTTTGGAAGAGGCCGCGGTCGCTGCTTGTCCCTGGCTTCCAGGGGGTGCCATCCCCTGACCGGGAACCCGGCCCTCCGTATAGGGCGACTGCGGCGCACGGCCCCGCCAATGGGGCTGTGAGTGCGAGAGGACGGTGCAGGCGTGCCCGGGAGGAAGGTTTGGGCATCCGCGAAGGGGAAGCTGGCCGAGTTCCACCATGGGGGTGTTCAATCCCGTACCCCAATGGGTGCAGGGGTGGCCCCAGCCCGGTGGTGGCAGAGGTTCCACGAACCCCCTCACCAGCGACCCCTAGCTTCGGCCCTAGGTATTGCCCCTGTGCGCAGCCAGAGTCGGGGGGCGGGTCAGGCTTCGGCCAGGGGCGGAGCCGGGGCTCATCAGCGCTGCTGGGCCAGTGCGGACTCTTCCCCTTTGAGTGGTGCTGGCTTGCCCGGGCCTTTTTTCCTCGCCGGCTTGTGTGCCTACAGTTTTGGAAGAGTCCGCGTTCGCCGATTGTTCCTGGCTTCCAGGGGGTGCCCTCTCCTGACCGGGACCCCGGCCCTGTGTCTACGGCGTCTGCGGGCGAACATCTGCGCCGCTGGGGCGTGAGTGCGAGAGGAGGGTGCAGGCGTGCCCCAGGAGGAAAGTTTGGGCTTCCGGGAAGGGGAACAGGGACCCGTTCCCCCATGGGGGAGGACAATCCCGTACCCCATGGGTGCAGCGGTGGCCCCAGCCTGGTGAGGGCTGAGGGTCCCCGAACCCCCTCACCAACGCCCCCTAGCGGCGGCCCTAGGAAGTGCACCTCTGCGCAGCCAGAGTTGGGTTGGCGGGGTCAGGCTCCGAACAGGGGTGGAGCCTGGGGCTCATCAGCGATTCTGGGCCAGGTGCGGACATTTCCCCTTTGAGTGGTGCTGGCTTGCCCGGGGCTTTTTTCCGCGCCGGCCTGTGTGCCTGCAGTTTTGGAAGGAGCCGCAGTTGCCGCTTGTCCCTGGCTTCCAGTGGGGGCTCTCCCCTGACCGGGACCCCGGCCCTCACATAGGGCGTCTGCGGGCGCACGGCCCCGCTGCTGGGGCTGTGAGTGCGAGAGGAGGGTGCAGGCGTGCGCCAGGAGGAAGGTTTGGGCTTCCGAGAATGGGAAGAGGGCCCCGTTCCCCCATGGTGGAGGACAATCCCGTACCCCCATGGGTGCTGGGGTGGCCCCAGCCCGCTGGGGGCTGAGGGTCCCTGAACCACCTCACCAACGCAGCCTAGCGGTGGCCCAAGGAAGTGCACCTGTGCGCAGCCAGAGTCGGTTGGGTGGTTTCAGGCTCCGGCCAGGGGCATAGCCTGGGGCTCATCAGCGCTTTTGGGCCAGGTGCAGACTCTTCCCCTTTGAGTGGTGCTGGCTTCCCCGGAGCTTTTTTCCGCGACGTCCTGTGTGCCTGCATTTTTGGAAGAGGCCTCTGTAGCCGCTTATCCCTGTCTTCCAGGGGTGCCCTCCCCTGATCCTGACCCAGCCCCTACGTCTTGGGCGTCTGTGGGCGCACGGCCCCGCCGCTGGGGCTGTGAGTGCGAGAGGAGGGTGCTGGCGTGCACCGAGAGGAAGGTTTGGGCTTCCGCGAAGGGGAAGAGGTCCCCGTTCCCCCATGCGGGAGGACAATCCCGTAACCCCATGGGTGCAGGGGTGGCCCTAGCCCGGTGCGGGCTGAGGTTCCCGAATCCTCTCACCAGCGCTCCCTAGTGGCGGCCCTAATAAGTGCACCTGTGCACAGCCAGAGTTGGGTGGGCGTGGTCAGGCTCCGTCCAGGGGCTGAGCCTGGGGCTCATCAGCGCTACTGGGCCAGGTGTGGACTCTTCCCCTTTGAGTGCTGCTGGCTTGCCCGGGGCTTTTTTCCGCGCCGGACTGTGTGCCTGCAGTTTTGGAAGAGGACGTTCGCCTCTTGTCCCTGGCTTCCAGGGGGTGCCCTCCCCTGTCCGGGACCCCGGCCTTCCGTCTAGGTCATCTGCGGGCGCACGGCCCCACCGCAGGGACTGTGAGTGCGAGAGTAGGGCACAGGTTGCCCCGGGAGGATGGTTTGGGCTTCCGTGAAGGGGAAGAGGGACCCGTTCCCCCATGGGGGAAGACAATATCGTACAACCATGGGTGCAGGGGTGGCCCCAGCCCTGTGGGGGCTGAGGGTCCCCGAACCGCCTCACCAGCGCCCCATAGCGGAGGCCCTAGTAAGTGCACTTGTGCGAAGCCAGATTCGGGTGGGCGGGCTAGTTTCCGGCCAGGAGCCGAGCCTGGGGCTCATCAGCGCTGATGGGCCAGGTGCGGACTCATCGAATTGAGTGGTGCTGGCTTGCCCGGGGCTTTTTTCCGCGCCGGTCTGTGTGCCTGTAGTTTTGGAAGAGGCCTCGGTCGCCGCTTGTCCCTGGCTTTCAGGGGGTGCCCTCCCCTGACAAGGACACCGGCCCACCGTCTAGGGCGTCTGCGGGCGCATGGCCCCGCCACTGTGGCTGTGAGTGCGAGAGGAGGGTGTAGTGTCACCCGGGTGTTAGTTTTGTGCTTCCGTGAAGGGGAAGAGGGCCTGTGTGCCTGCAGTTTTGGAAGAGGCCGCGGTCGCCGCTTGTCCCTGGCTTCCAGGGGTTGCCCTCCCCTGACCGGGACTCCGGCTGCTGCAGGAGGCCTTAATGCCCCAGCCAGATATGACACTGGCAAGCAGCGAAGCCCGAAGTGCCTCACACCGTGGGGCCAAAGCCAAAGGGCCTCACACCGTGGGGCTAAAGATTCTTTGTGCCTCACACCGTGAGGTTGAGGATCTAACATTCCTTCACTTTTTGTTCTTGGTCATAAATAAAAAAAAAATTTCCCAAAAAGTACATTATGCACTATATTATATACATCAGTATATTGCAAATAAATGGCATGAAAAATTAGAAACTAATTATTAAACAATTTGGCCTACTTGACAATGAAAGACAACTTATTGAGCATGCCTGACAAACATTAAAATACAATAATCATAGTCGGTCCTTCTATTTTGTTTTCTCTTGAATTTTCTTGGGAAAGTTTTTAATATGAAGCTATTTAAGAAATTTCTAGTTAGAAAAAGTTCTAATAGCTAAACTGCAGCTGGTCTCCGGCTGAAGGTCATGTGAATAGAATAGTCCTTTGATGCTTAGGCTTTAGCTGATAGGGATGCACTGGCGGTTATTCACTGTTTTTAATAATTGTCTAAATGAAAAAATAAGTAGCTTTAATGTTAGGTTTGGTTTATTATCTGTTAACTTTGAAAGCTGTCATCTAGCTGAGACCTGTAGGGGCCAGTAGTCTATGGGAAACATAATATACTAATTGTTTATGCTTTACAGTTGATAATGTATTTTCTTATTATTATTACTAATAATGAATAAGTAAAGACCAACTGAGTCTCTCGGCAGAAAATACAAACACCTCACCAAGTGTCGGTGTCTCCTCATTCCCTTCCCCTCAGCCCTTAAGTTTTCAGTTCTTTCGTTTTCGCCTAGGCCGTCTCATCCTTTCAGGAACCCCTGACAAGACGTTTTGTCGGAGGCTGGTCCCTGGCAAATGGCGCCCGAACAGTGACATGAAAGGTAAGATTTCTTTCCCGTGCGGGGACGGCTAGGATCTGCTCCATAGGGTAGGGCGCATACCCGTCTGTAGAGAAAGCAATTTTGAGGGGAGCAGTAAGTCAGAACCATAATAAGGCGAGTGAGTGTCTTATTGCGTGATAAGGCGAGTGAGTGTCTTATCGTTGAGAAGCTATGGGCCATACTGAGTCTAAGGAAAGAGGACTCTTTATTGATATAATTAAGTATACTCTTGCAAAGAGAGGCCTTAAAACCCTCATGCACAATTGGCTAGTTTTCTAAATTTTGTTGAAATGTGTTGTCCTTGGTTTCCTAGGGACGGTACTCTGGATGCAAAAACTTGGGCCAAAGTAAGAGAGGAAATGACATCTTATTATACTCTCCATGGACCAGAAAAGGTCCATTGATGCCTTTTCATTGTGGGGTCTGTTGCAAGACATGCTAGATCAAGGGTCTGAATTGAAAAAGATAGATAAATAGCTCAGGGAATTACGGCTACCTGAGCCTACTGCTTCCTTATCCTTGGAGGACATTAAAGGGTCCTCGGCTGACAGCCCGTCATTAACAAAACAATTGCCTGAACAAATAGATTGCTTTAGCCAGGCTGGAGGCAAAGCAAAAAATGCAAAACCAAAAGTAAAACAAAAATTGGCCAGCTACATTAAAGAAGGTAATTCGGATTCTTCGAATGATGAAATTGTTTTTCAAAAGTCAAAAATTAATTCTGGAGCCAAAGTTGACCTCTCTACTGAAGCGTCGGCTCCTTTTCATGAATCTATTCCTAAATCTGATTTAATTTCCAGCCCGGACTTGGCTAAGATTGTTAAAAAATATATCAGTGATTTGGCTAGAGCTAAGACTGATCTCAAGCCTTGTTCTGCAAATATACAATCAGACCCCTTTGAAAACGCAGAGCCTGTGTCCAGGTCAATGCCACAAATGTTGTCTGGTGATTTGGTTTGTATGTCTAGAGCTGGTTTTGCTGGTGCAGTGAGACAAGCAGAAAAAAAAGGTAATTTTACCTTTCGATGTTTTCCTGTGCTCAATGTAGACAATGACCATGAGCAGCCTCAATGGGAACCCCTTCCCTTTGAACTTTTAAAGGAATTAAAAAGAGCAACTGCCGATTACGGGGCTATATCTCCCTATACCTTGCAACTCGTAGAATCAGTGGCCAGTCGCTTCCTCACACCCCTTGATTGGCAGATGACGGCTAGGTCTAGTCTGTCTGGTGGAGATTATTTGTTGTGGAAGGCAAATTATGAGGAGGAAGCACGGAGGATGGTAAAAAAAAAATAAATAATAAAAAATGAAAATAAAAAATAATAAAATTCTACTTAAAATGGTTTTGGGTCAAAATAATTGGTGTAAAAACAATGTACAAATTCGTATGCCACCTCCGGTCTTTCATCTCGTGCGTGAAGCTGCAGTTGCTGCATGGAGCCGGTTGCCGGCTGGTAAAGTGAAAACCTCTGGCCTTGCTAACATTAAACAAGGGCCTGAGGAATCTTATCAAAACTTTTTATCACGGTTAATGGATGCTGTCCAAAAATCTATACCTAATGCTGAGGCGGCTCATATTATAACTAAACAGCTGGCTTTTGAAAATGCTTCACCACCGTGTCAGGCATTGTTAAGACCCATTGTACAAACAGTCAACATTAATAAATATGTTCGAACCTGTTCGGAGGTGACACCCTCGTACCTTCATGGTGTGGCCATTGCGGCTGCCTTAAAGGGACAGACCAGCAGCCAATGGTTCGCCTCCCTTGATCAACAGAAAAAAAAAAAAATAAACAAAAATTTTGAAAATTGTTTTTCTTGCGGACAGCCAGGGCATTATAGTAGAAATTGCCCAAACAAAGTAATCTCTATGCCGCCTCCAGCCTTGCCTCAACAGTCTGACATGCCTGTTGCAAAAATAATAGTAAAATTCCTTCTCAAATGATACTTCCAAAAACTATCTGCCCGCGTTGTAATAAAGAATTTCATTGAATAAAGAACTGTCGGTCTAAATATCATAGAAATGGTACATTGTTGCCACCAAATAAAAAGTTTACTGCGGGCACCAATCCGACTGTTTTTTCAAAAAACATCTCACAGTCAAAAAACTGGGTAAGGGGCCCGACCCAGGCCCCTCAAATAATTGGGAACCTAAACGACCAGAGCGGCGAACAATTTCTGATCTCGTCCGCAGGGCCACAGGCGGAGCGGGCTTGGACTTGCATTCCACCTCCGTCGCAATATTAACTTCTGATCAATCTTACACCATGTTGACAACTGGGGTGTATGGGCCCCCCTCCGGGTACAATGGGGCTTGTTTTTGGCTGAGGTTCTGCATCTCTGCAAGGCATAAAAGTAATACCGGTTGTTGTTGATTCTGATTTTACTGGTGAAATAAAAGTTATGCTGGAGCCTCCAATACAAACTATACAAATTCATCCAGGACAAAAAATTGCTCAATTACTTTTACTGCCTCTGGTGTCAGTTGGCGATAAAATTGCATCCAATGAACCACAAAATGATTCCAGTTTTAAATCCAGTGACATGGCT
Source organism: Talpa occidentalis (assembly GCF_014898055.3). Taxonomy (NCBI): domain Eukaryota; kingdom Metazoa; phylum Chordata; class Mammalia; order Eulipotyphla; family Talpidae; genus Talpa; species Talpa occidentalis. Next base: position 445,556 of record NW_023602074.1, on the reverse strand, counting down.
TTTTGGGTCCAACAAATTAAAGACAATAAACCGACCAAAAGTTATAAAAATTCAAAAAACAATTAAAAAATTGTTAGACACTGGTACTAATGTTTCTTGCATAGCATGGCGTGATTGGCCTAATGCCTGGCCCACAAAGACTACGCCTTCTACTTTGGTCAAATTGGAATCAGCACAAAATGTGACAAAAAGTTCTCAAATTTTAAATTGAAATGATGGAAAGGTGTCGGGACTTTTCAAACTTATGTTGTCCCATCTCTTCCTATGACATTGTGGGGAAGAGACATACTCTCTCAAATGGGAGTGCTCCTATTTAGCCCCAATAATAAGGTAACTGCTCAAATGTTACAAATGGGCTTTGACCCAAATCAAGGTTTAGGAAAAGGTTGGAGGGCCAAGTATTTCCCATTGAGGTTGCTCAGAAAGAGCCACGACAAGGCCTGGGATATGGATCAAATTTATAAAGAGGGCCATTGCGGAGGTTACAGCCGACCCAATTGTGTGAAAAAATGATGACCCAGTATGGGTAGAACAATGGCCCCTGACAGAAAATAAAATCCAGACTGTAACAACTTTGGTTCAAGAACAACTAATATAAGGGCACATTCGCCCTACTACCAGCCCATAAAATACTCCTATATTTGTGATAAAAAATCAGGAAAATAAAAATTGTTACAGGACTTAAAAACAATAAATGTCACTATGCAAGATATGGGATGCTTGCAACCAGGTTTGCCATCACCTGTGGCCATCCCTAAAGATGAACGTTATTGTTATTGATTTACAAAATTGCTTTTATACCATCCCTTTACATCCCCAAGACTACAAAAAATTTGCATTTAGTGTCCCATCAATAAATTTAAAAAGGCCACTTCAACGGTATAAATAAAAGTTCTTCCTCAGGGCATAAAAAACAGTCCTACTTTATGTCAAAAATTTGTAAATATGGTTTGTCATCCGTTAGGAATGAGTAAACTTCCATTTACTGTGTTCATTATATGAATAATATTTTAATAAGTAATGCTCAAGTAAACTTGTTAAATCAGGCCTTGGCCCGTCTGGTAGCTTTGCTGCAAAGTTATGGACTTGTGGTGGCACCAAAAATTTCAAACTTCTCCGCCAATTAATTATTTAGGAAGGATTGTTCGTTCTTTAACTGTGACACCACAAAAACTGCAACTACGAACAGACTCTTTACAGACATTAAATAATTTTCAAAAACTACTTGGAGACATAAATTGGATAAAAGCTCATCTGCAGCTAACCACTGCTGATTTACGTCCACTGTCTGATGTATTAAAAGGTAATTCTAATCCTAACTCCCCTAGACAATTAACACCTGAGGCTACACTAGCCTTACAAAAGGTCAATAATGCACTCAACAATCAACAACTGTTGCGGCTAGATTATACTAAGCCTTGGGAGTTCATAATTTTGGCCAACCCACACACACCAACAGGTGTTTTGTGGCAAAAGGGGCCACTGGAATGGTTACATTTACCAGTTACTGCAAAGAAGGTTGTTTGTCCCTATGCTCCCCAAGTGGCTGCATTAATTGTTAAAGAAAGACATAGGAGCGTTGAGCTTTTTGGCCGAGAATTTCCTGTTCTTGTTTTACCTTACAAGAAAAAACAACTTAATGACTTACTTAGTTTAAGTAATGACTGGCAAATAGCCCTGCAATCTTTTTCGGGTGAAATAAAGTTTCATTTGCCTCCCAATCCTGTGCTTCATTTCTTTAAGAAACAGGCTTTTATTTTTCCAACCACTGTTAGTATTGTGCCTTTGCCAGAACCTGCTGCACTTGTGTTTACGGATGGCTCCTCCAACGGTAAAGCTGCTTTCGTTATCAATAACAAACCAAAGTCCATCCAGACAACAAAAACCTCAGCCCAAAAAACTCAATTATTTGCAGTTCTCACAGTATTTAAAATTTTACAAATCAGCCATTTTACCTTTTTACTAATTCCCAATATGTAACCAAATTATTTCCTAATATTAAGACTACTGTAATTGCTAATGCTAAAACTACCATTGCTCCACAGCTATTGGAGCTGCAAACTTTAATAAAATCTAGGACATCCAGAGTGTATGTTGGCCATATTCGTGGTCATTCTAAATTACCAGGTCCTCTAGCTCGTGGGAATGAACTGGCCGATTTGTTGACTCGAGCAACAGTATTCACAGTACAAAAGGCAATTAATGATCATGCCCTTTATCACCAAAATGCCGCTTCATTGCGGAAACAATTTCATCTAACTCAAAAAGCAGCCCAAAAAATTGTTCGCAAACGCTCGATTTGCCCCACCACTCACCCTTCACTTCCGATGGGGTGAACCCACGAGGCCTCAGACCAAATAATCTCTGACAAATAAATGTCACTCATGTTACTAGTTTTGGTAGACTCAGTTTTGTCCATGTTTCCATAAATACATTTTCTCATGTAATTATGGCTACTGCCCGGACAAAAAACAACTTTTAAAATGTCTCTCACCATCTAATGTTTTGTTTTGCCTACACAGGCAAACCTCGTGCTATTCAAACTGACAATGTTCCTGTATATACATCCTCTGCCTTTAAAAAAATTTGTGCTTCATTTCAAATTGCTCATTCTACAGGAATTCCTTATAATCCACAAGGACAAGCTATTGCTAAAAAGCCCACCAAACTTTAAAGTCTCAAATATATAAACTACAACAATCTAATTTTAAACATAGTTCGACTCATCATATTTTAACTCATACTATGTTTGTCATCAATTATTTAAATTATAATTCTCAAAAAAATGTCACCAATTAATAGACATTGGAATCCTGACCAACTGGCCCCTAAACCTCACGTTATGTGAAAAAAATCTCCTTTCCAAAATATGGAAAGGCCCTAATGTGTTATTAACAAATGGAAAAGGCTATGCTTGTATCTTTCCACAGGATTCGGACAGCCCAATTTAAATTCCTGACAGACTAATCCGACATCATGTCTCAAAAGCCTTCACCGACACGCCCCCCGTCAAAGAACCAATGCTCCCTGATGCGTAGGTGCAGCCCTCTGGGACACCACCCACCTCCTCCAAGATGTCATCGCTCCAGATCCCCTGTTGGAAGATTGTCCTCTTCCCTGCACACCTTCGTGTTCGTAAGACGTCTCATCATGACAACTAAAATTTGGTCAAAATCTAGCCTCTAATTCTAAACAACTACTTATACAACAAAATACACGCATCACCCAAAAATTAGGTTCCTTGCCGTGCTAGCAATCTTCTCATATAACATATCACCAGCTTCTCCTGCTTCTCTCATGCCTTCTGTTTCCTATTGGGCTTACATCCCAGATCCCCCCTTTTTCCATCCCACTCCTTGGAAATTTCCCTCGCCCCGTGTGTTCACTAATTATTCTGATTTACTAGGTAAAGATTCAGACTCTTTTGTTTTATTAAAAAGCACTAATAACTTTTCTTTTCAGGGACACATGAATTCGCCTCCTATGTGTTTTACATCCAATCCTATCTATATAAAGTCTCAACTACCTGGCTGCCTACCTATAACAATAAATATTTTTTGACAGTAACTTCAAAGCCTTCCTCCTCCGGACCTAACCGTGATTTATGGGTACTGCTTATATCTCTCCTTGGTCCTCGCAGCACTAATAAAAAGATAGCTCAAGTTTCAGAATCCTCCACTCTCCCAGCCTATTCAATTTATAACTCAAATAATTTCCAAATATTATTAACACAAATCACAAATTTCCCACCTGTCATAATTGTAGGTTTCCCTCTGCAGGAATTCGTTACCAGCCTTACCAAACTAATCTTTCTATTTATGATTTTTCAGTTTTTGAAGCAGTTACATCTGCCACTAATGTCCCCAAGGATTATAGGTTTCTTCTGCAGGATGCGCTCATCTACAACCGGTCAAATCGCCTCATCCCACCCCTTGAACCTATCACTCAATAGTATTCAGCGGGATGGATTACTCCCACCTACATCATCAACACTTCAAATGGTTCCCGTGCATACCCGGACTTATTTCGCCTCCTTGCCGCCACTTTACCTGAGCTTTTTCGCCGACCTGGACATTCTATTCATGCTGTCACCGTGCGGGCTTGTGTGGGCCCCCCTCATGCCCTCCGCATTAGGGCCCCGGACATTTTACCATTACATATCATCACCATACTTTTCATGTTAATTGTACTGACTGTATTCTCACCAACTGTATTACCTCTGTTGGCTCATTGTCTAAAGCTACTTTTGTTATCTTACTTCAACCTCCTTATGTCATGCTCCCTGTAAGCTTACAACAGCCGTGGTATGATGACATTGGACTGTATACTCTTCAGCTTGTGGGACTCCAAAAGGTTTGTAACAGCACTTATACTGGGTATTATGACACTTATTACTATTATTAGTTCTGCTGCTGTTTCTAATACTGCTCGCGTGCAACAAGTTCATACTGCCTCCCATGTTAATAATTTGTCTCGTAACATCACACACACTTTAATTATCCAAGACCACATTAATAATAAGTAAAGCTCATTTAAATGTTCTTAAAAATCACTTTTACATATTGACAATCAAATTCAACACATAAAAACGCATTTGACTACCAAATGTCATTCTAATTACAAATAAATTTGTGCCACTCCACATGTTTATAACTCTTCTTCTGTTTCTTAAAATAATATCAAAAATCATTTAGGGTGTTTGGAATAATACAAACTTCCTGGACCTTACTACTCTGCAAAAAATATTAAGACATTAGTTTAGCTCATGCCCCCTCCTCCACAGCTACAAAAGTTGCTGCTTCCTTCCTGACTTCCTTGCAACATTATACCACTAAGGCCGCCTGGTTCCCATCATTTATTACTTTAGGTGTTGTTTTGCTTGTCACCATAATTATATTAATACTCTTCCCATTGTTTATTAAATTACTTTTCCGTGCTATCATCAGACACATATTAAGTTGCAAACTATGCAAATAATGGCCAAAAACAAAAAAGGAGGAGGTGCTGCAGAAGGCCTTAATGCCCCAGCCAGATAAGACACTGACAAACAGCAAAGCCCAAAGGGCTTCACACCGTGGGGCCAAAGCCAAAGGGCCTCACACCGTGGGACTAAAGATTCCTTGCACCTCACACCATAAGGTTGAAGACTAACATTCCTTCACTTTTTGTTCTTGGTCATAAATAAAAAAAAAATTCCCAAAAAGTACATTAGGCACTATATTATATATATCAGTATATTACATAAATGACAAAAAATTAAAAAAATAATTATTAAACAATTTGGCCTACTTAACAATAAAAAACAACTTATTAAGCATGCCTGACAAACATTACAATACAATCATAGTAGGTCCTTCTATTTTTTTTCTCTTAAAGTTACTTAAAAAAGTTTTTAATATAAAGCTATTTGAGTTAAAAATTTCTAGGTAAAAAAGTTCTAATAACTAAACTAAACTGGTTTCCGCTGAAGGTCATGAAAATAAAATAGTTCTTTGATGCTTAGGCTTTAGCTAATAGAAATACACTGGCGGTTATTCACTGTTTTAATAATTGTCTAAATAAAAAAGTAAGTAGCTTTAATGTTAGGTTTGGTTTATTATCTGTTAACCTTAAAAGCTGCCGTCAGCAAAGACCTGTAGGGGCCAGTAGTCTATAAAAAACATAATATACTAATTGTATATAGTTTACACTTAATAATATACTTTCTCTTATTATTATTTACTAATAATAATAAAAAAAAACCTACTAACTCTCTCGGCAAAAAATACTAACACCTCACAAGTGTCCGTGTCTCCTCATTCCCTTCCCCTCAGCCCTTAAGTTTTCAGTTCTTCCGTTTTGCCTATGCCGTCTCATCCTTTCAGGAACCCCTGACAAGACGTTTTGTCGGAGGCTGGTGCCCGGCATCCAGCCATCCATCTAGGGCGTCTGCGGGCGC
>NW_023602074.1:417930-439518 GCF_014898055.3 Talpa occidentalis | reverse complement strand
GCTTTGGCCCCACGGTGTGAGGCACTTCGGGCTTCGCTGCTTGCCAGTGTCATATCTGGCTGGGCATTAAGGCCTCCTGCAGCAGCCGGAGTCCCGGTCAGGGGAGGGCAACCCCTGGAAGCCAGGGACAAGCGGCGACCGCGGCCTCTTCCAAAACTGCAGGCACACAGGCCCTCTTCCCCTTCACGGAAGCACAAAACTAACACCCGGGTGACACTACACCCTCCTCTGCACTCACGCCACAGTGGCGGGGCCATGCGCCCGCAGACGCCCTAGACGGTGGGCCGGTGTCCTTGTCAGGGGAGGGCACCCCCTGAAAGCCAGCGGCAAAGCGCGCGACGCGAGGCCTCTCCAACAACTACAGGCACACAGCCGGCGCGGGAAAAAAGCCCGGGCAAGCCAGCACCACTCAATTCGATGAGTCCGCACCTGGCCCATCAGCGCTGATGAGCCCCAGGCTCGGCTCCTGGCCGGAAACTAGCCCGCCCACCCGAATCTGGCTTCGCACAAGTGCACTTACTAGGCCTCCGCTATGGGGCGCTGGTGAGGCGGTTCGGGACCCTCAGCCCCCACAGGGCTGGGGCCACCCCTGCACCCATGGTTGTACGATATTGTCTTCCCCCATGGGGAAGGTCCCTCTTCCCTTCACGGAAGCCCAAACCATCCTCCCGGGCAACTGTGCCCTACTCTCCACTCACAGTCCCTGCGGTGGGCCGTGCGCCCGCAGATGACCTAGACGGAAGGCCGGGTCCCGGACAGGGAGGGCACCCCCTGGAAGCCAGGGACAAGAGGCGAACGTCCTCTTCCAAAACTGCAGGCACACAGCCGGCGCGGAAAAAAGCCCCGGGCAAGCCAGCAGCACTCAAAGGGGAAGAGTCCACACCTGGCCCAGTAGCGCTGATGAGCCCCAGGCTCAGCCCCGGACGGAGCCTGACCACGCCCACCCAACTCTGGCTGCGCACAGGTGCACTTATTAGGGCCGCCACTAGGGAGCGCTGGTGAGGATTCGGGGAACCTCAGCCCGCACGGGCTAGCCACCCTGCACCCATGGGGTTACGGGATTGTCCTCCCGCATGGGGGAACGGGGACCCTTCCCCTTCGCGGAGCCCAAACCTTCCTCTCGGTGCACGCCAGCACCCTCCTCTCGCACTCACAGCCCCAGCGGCGGGGCCGTGGCCCACAGAGCCCAAGACGTAGGGGCTGGTGTTCAGGATCAGGGGAGGGCACCCCTGGAAGACAGGGATAAGGCTACAGAGGCCTCTTCCAAAAATGCAGGCACACAGGACGTCGCGGAAAAAAGCCCGGGGAAGCCAGCACCACTCAAAGGGGAAGAGTCTGCACCTGGCCCAAAAGCGCTGATGAGCCAGGCTATGCCCCTGGCCGGAGCCTGAAACACCCAACCGACTCTGGCTGCGCACAGGTGCACTTCCTGGGCCACCGCTAGGCTGCGTTGGTGAGGTGGTTCAGGGACCCTCAGCCCCAGCGGGCTGGGCCACCCCAGCACCATGGGGGTACGGATTGTCCTCCACCATGGGGAACGGGGCCCTCTTCCCATTCGCGGAAGCCCAAACCTTCCTCCTGGCGCACGCCTGCACCCTCCTCTCGCACTCACAGCCCAGCAGCGGGCCGTGCGCCCGCAGACGCCCTATGTGAGGGCCGGGGTCCCGGTCAGGGAGAGCCCCCACTGGAAGCCAGGGACAAGCGGCAACTGCGGCTCCTTCCAAAACTGCAGGCACACAGGCCGGCGGAAAAAAGCCCCGGGCAAGCCAGCACCACTCAAAGGGGAAATGTCCGCACCTGGCCCAGAATCGCTGATGAGCCCCAGGCTCCACCCCTGTTCGGAGCCTGACCCCGCCAACCCAACTCTGGCTGCGCAGAGGTGCACTTCCTAGGGCCGCCGCTAGGGGGCGTTGGTGGGGGTTCGGGGACCTCAGCCCCACCAGGCTGGGGCCACCGCTGCACCCATGGGGGTACGGGATTGTCCTCCCCCATGGGGGAACGGGTCCCTGTTCCCCTTCCCGGAAGCCCAAACTTTCCTCCTGGGGCACGCCTGCACCCTCCTCTCGCACTCACGCCCCAGCGGCGCAGATGTTCGCCCGCAGACGCCGTAGACACAGGGCCGGGGTCCCGGTCAGGAGAGGGCACCCCCTGGAAGCCAGGAACAATCGGCGAACGCGGACTCTTCCAAAACTGTAGGCACACAAGCCGGCGAGGAAAAAAGCCGGCAAGCCAGCACCACTCAAAGGGGAAGAGTCCGCAACTGGCCCAGCAGCGCTGATGAGCCCCAGGCTCCGCCCCTGGCCGAAGCCTGACCCCGCCCCCCGACTCTGGCTGCGCACAGGGGCAATACCTAGGGCCGAAGCTAGGGGTCGCTGGTGAGGGGGTTCGTGAACCTCTGCCACCACCGGGCTGGGGCCACCCCTGCACCCATGGGGGTACGGGATTGAACACCCCCATGGTGGAACTCGGCCAGCTTCCCCTTCGCGGATGCCCAAACCTTCCTCCCGGGCACGCCTGCACCGTCCTCTCGCACTCGCAGCCCATTGGCGGGGCCGTGCGCCCGCAGTCGCCCTATACGGAGGCCGGGTTCCCGGTCAGGGGATGGCACCCCCTGGAAGCCAGGGACAAGCGGCGACCGCGGCCTCTTCCAAAACTGCAGGCACACAGGCCGGCATAGAGAAAAGCCCCGGGCAAGCCAGCACCACTCAAAGGGGAAGAGTCCGCACCTGGCCCAGCAGCGCTGATGAGCCCCGGGCTCCGCCCATTTCTGGAGCCTGACCCCGCCCACCCGAATCTGGCTTTGCACAGGTGCACTTCCTAGGGCCGCCGCTAGGGGTGCTGGTGATGGGGTTCGGGACCCCAGTCCCCCACCGGGCTGGGGCCAAACCTGCACCCATGGGGGTATGGGATTGTCTCCCCTATGGGGAATGGGGCCCTTCTCCTTCGCGGAAGCCCAAACCTCCTCCTCCCGGGCATGCCTGCACCCTTCTCGCACTCACAGCCCCAGCGGCGGGGCTGTGCACCCGCAGACGACCTTGACGTAGGGCCGGGTTCCCGATCAGTGTAGGGCACTCCATGGAAGTAGGGACAAGCGGCGCCCGCGGCCTCATCCAAAACTGCAGGCACACAGCGCCGGCGCGGGAAAAAAGCCCCCACCGGCAGGGGGCACCACTGCACCCATGGTGGTACGGGATTGTCCACCCCCATGGGGAACGGGCCCTCTTCCCCTTCGGGTATCACAAACCTTCCTCCCGGGGCACGCCTGCACCCTCTTCTCGCACTCACAGCCCCAGCGGCGGTGTCGTTCGCCCGCAGACCCTCCTAGACGGAGGGCCGGGTCTCGCTCAGTGGAGGGCTCCCCCTGGAAGCCAGGGACAAGCGGCGACCGCGGCCAATTCCAAAAGTGCAGGCACTCAGGCGGGCGCGGAAAAAAGCGCCGGGCAAGCCAGCACCACTCAAAGGGAAGAGTCCGCACCTGGCCCAGCAGCGCTGTTGAGCCCCAGACTCCGCCCCTGGCCGGAGCCTGACCCTGACCCCCCGACTCTGGCTCGCACAGGTGCACTTACTAGGGCCGCCGCTAGGGGGCGCTGGTGATGGGGTTCGGGGACCCTCAGCCTCCACCGGGCTGGGGCCACCCCTGCACCCAAGGGGGTACGGGATTGTCCTCCCCCATGGGGAACGGGCCATCTTCCCCTTCGCGGAAGCCAAACCCTCCCTCCCGGTGCACGCCTGCATCCTCCTCTCGCACTCACAGCCCCAGCGGCGGTGCCGTGCGCCCGCAGACGCCCTAGACGGAGGGCCGGGGTCCGGGTCATGAGAGGGCACCCCTGGAAGCCAGGTACAAGCGGCGACCGCGGCCTCATCCAAAACTGGAGGCACACAGGCTGGCGCGGAAAAAGCCCCGGGCAAGCCAGCACCACTCAAAGGAGAAGAGTCCGCACCTGGCCCAGCAGCGCTGATGAGCCCAGGCTCCGCCCCTGGCCGAGCCTGACCCCGCCCACTCGACTCTGGCTGCTCACAAGTGCACTTCCTAGGGCCGCCGCTAGGGGGCGCTGGTGAGGGTATTCGGGGACCCTCAGCCCCCACTGGGCTGGGGCCACCCCTGCAACCATGGGTGTACGGGATTGTCCTACCCCATGGGGGAACGTGGCCCTCTTCCCCTTCCTGGAAGCCCAAACCTTCCTCCCGGGGCACGCCTGCACCCTCCTCTCGCACTCACAGCCCCAGCGGCGGGCCGTGCGACCGCAGACGCCATAGACTGAGGGCCGGAGTCCTGGTTAGGGGAGGGCACCCACTGCAAGCCAGAGACAAGCGGCGACCGCGTCCTCTTCCAAAACTGCAGGCTCACAGGCAGGCGCGGAAAAAAGCCCCGGGAAAGCCAGCACCACTGAAAGGGGAAGAGTCCGCAGCTGCCCCAGCAGAGCTGATGAGCCCCAGGCTCAGCCCCTGGCCAGAGCGTGACCCCGCCCACCCGACTCTCGCGGCTCACAGGTGTACTTCCTAGGGCCGCGCCTAGGGGGCGCTGGTGAGGGGGATTGGATACCCTCAGCCTGCAACGGGCTGGGCCACCCCTGCACCCTTGGGGCTACAGGATTGTCCTCCCACATGTGGGAACGGGCCCTCTACCCCTTCGCAGAAGCCCAAACCTTCCTCTCGGACACGCCTCCACCCTCCTCTCGCATTCACAGAACCAGCGGCGGGGCCGTGCGCCCGCAGACGCCCTAGACGGAGGGCCTGTGTCCCGGTCAGTGGAGGGCACCCCCTGGAAGCCAGGGACAAGCGGCGACCGCGGCCTCTCCAAAACTGCAGGCACACAGGCCAGCGCGGAAAAAGCCCCGGGCAAGCCAGCACCACTCAAAGGGGAAGAGTCCGCACCTGTCCCAGCAGCGCTGATGAGCCCCAGCCTCCACCCCTGGCTGGAGCCGGACCCCGCACATCCGACTCTGGCTGCGCACAGGTGCACTTCCTAGGTCCGCCGCTAGGGGGCTCTGGTGAAGGGGTTCGGGGACCCTCTGCCCCCACCGGGGTGTGTACATCCCTGCACTCATGGGGTACGGGATTTTCCTCCCCCATGGGGGAACGGGTCCCTCTTACCCTTCGCGGAAGCCCAAACCTACATCCCGGGGCACGCCAGCACCCTCCATTCGCACTCACAGCCCCAGCGGCGGGGCCGTGCGCCCGCAGATGCCCTAGATGGAGGGCCGGGGTCCCGGTCAGGGGAGGGCACCCCTGGAAGCCAGGGGTTAGCGGCGACAGCGGCCTCTTCCAAAACTGCAGGCACGCAGGCCGGCGCGGATAAAAAGCCCGGGAAAGCCAGCACCACTCAAAGGGGTAAGAGTCGCACCTGGCCCAGCAGCGCTGATGAGCCCCAGGCACCGCCCCTGGCCGGAGCCTGACCCCGCCCACCCGACTCTGCTGCGCAGAGGGGCACTTCCTAGGGCCGCAGCTAGGGGGCGATGGTGAGGGGGTTCGGGGACCCTCAGCCCCCACCGGGCTGGGGCCACCCCTGCACCCATGGGGGTACGGGATTGTCCTCCCCCATGGGGGAACAGGGCCCTCTTCCACTTCGCGGAAGCCCAAACCTTCCTCCCGGGGCATGCCTGCACCCTCCTCTCGCACTCACAGCCCCAGCGGCGGGGCCGTGCACCCGCAGACGCCTAAGACGTATGGACGGGGTCCGAGTCAGGGGAGGGCACCCACTGGAAGCCAGGGACAAGAGGCGACCGTTGCCTCTTCCAAAACTGCAGGCACACAGGCCGGCGCGGAAAAAAGCCCTGGGTAAGCCAGCACCACTCAATCGGAAGAGTGCGCACCTGGCCCAGCAGCGCTGATGAGCCCCAGGCTCCGCCCCTGCCTGGAGTCGGACCCCACTCACCGGACTCTGGCTACGCACAGGTGTACTTCCTAGGGCCGCCGCTAGGGGGCGCTCGTGAGGGGGTTCGGGGACCCTCAGAACCCACCGGGCTGGGGCCACCCCTGCACCCATGGGGCTACGGGATTTTCCTCCCCCATGGGGGAACGGGGCCCTCTTCCCCTTCGCTGTAGCCCAAACCTTCCTCCCGGGGCACGGCTTCACCCTCCTCTCGCACTCACAGCCCCAGCGGCGGGGCCGTGCGCCCCAGACGCCCTAGACGGAGGGCCGGGTTCCCGGTCAGGGGAGGGCACCCCCTGGAAGCCAGGGACAAGCGGCGACTGCGGCCTCTTCCAAAACTACAGGCACACAGGCCGTCGCGGAAAAAAGCCCCGGGCAAGCCAGCACCACTCAAAGGGGAAGAGTCCGCACCTGGCCCAGCAGCGCTGATGAGCCCCAGGCTCCGCCCCTGGCTGGAGCGGGACCCCGCACATCCGACTCTGGCTGCGCACAGGTGCACTTCCTAGGTCCGCCGCTAGGGGGCGCTGGTGAAGGGGTTCGGGGACCCTCAGTCCGCACCAGGCTGGGGCCACCCCTGCACCCATGGGGTTACGGGATTGTCCTCCCCCATGGAGGAACGGTGCCCTCTTCCCCTTCGCGGAAGCCCAAACCTTCCTCCTGGGGCACGCCTGCACACTCCTCTCGCACTCACAGCCCCAGCGGCGGGTCCGTGCACCCACAGACGCCCTAGACGGAGGGCCGGGTGCAGGAGGCCTTGATGCCCCAGCCAGATAAGACACTGGCAAGCAGCAAAGCCCAAAGTGCCTCACACCGTGGGGCCGAAGCCAAAGGGCCTCACACCGTGGGGCCGAAGCTAAAGGGCCTGACACCGTGGGGCTGAAGATTCCTTGTGCCTCACACCGTGAGTTTGAAGATCTAACATTCCTTCACTTTTTGTTCTTGGTCATACATAAAAAAAAAAAATTTTCCCAAAAAAGTACATTAGGCACTATATTATATACATCAGTATATTGCAAATAAACTACATGGATAATTAAAAACTAATTATTAAACAATTTGTTCTATTTGACAATGAAAAGTAACTTATTGAGTATGCCTGACAAGCATTACAATACAATAATCATAGTAGGTCCTTCTATTTTGATTTCTCTTGAAGTTTCCTGAAAAAGTTTTTAATATGAAGCTATTTGAGTTAAGGAATTTCTAGGTAAAAAAAAGTACTGATAGCTGAACTACAGCTGGTCTCCGGCTGAAGGTCATGTGAATAAAATAGTCCTTTGATGCTTAGGCTTTAGCTGATAGGGATGCACTGGCGGTTATTCACTGTTTTAAATAATTGTCTAAATAAAAAAATAAGTAGCTTTAATGTTAGGTTAGGTTTATTATCTGTTAACCTTGAAAGCTGCCGTCTAGCTGAAACCTATAGGGGCCAGTAGTCTATGGGAAACATAATATACTAATTGTTTATGCTTTACACTTGATAATGTATTTTCTTATTATTATTACTAATAATGAATAAGTAAAGACCTACTGAGTCTCTCGGCAGAAAATACAAACACCTCACCAAGTGTCGGTGTCTCCTCATTCCCTTCCCCTCAGCCCTTAAGTTTTCAGTTCTTTCGTTTTCGCCTAGGCCGTCTCATCCTTTCAGGAACCCCTGACAAGACGTTTTGTCGGAGGCTGGTCCCCGGCAAGTGGCACCCGAACAGGGACTTGAAAGGTAAGATTTCTTTCCCGTGCGGGGACGGCTAGGATCTGCTCCATAGGGTAGGGCGCACACCCGCCTGTAGAGAAAGCAGGTTTGAGGGGAGCAGTAAGTCAGAACCATAATAAGGTGAGTGCGTGTCTTATTGCGTGATAAGGCGAGTGAGTGTCTTATCGTTGAGAAGCTATGCGCCATACTGAGTCTAAGGAAAGAGGACTCTTTATTGATATAATTAAGTATAATCTTGCAAAGAGAGGCCTTAAAACCTCTCATGCACAATTGGCTAGTTTCCTATATTTTGTTAAAATGTGTTGTCCTTGGTTTCCTAGGGACGGTACTCTGGATGCAAAAACTTGGGCCAAAGTAGGAGAGGAAATGACATCCTATTATACTCTCCATGGACCAGAAAATGTCCCCATTGATGCCTTTTCATTGTGGGGTCTGTTGCAAGACATGCTAGATCAAGGGTCTAAATTAAAAAAGATAAATAAAAAACTCAGGAAATTACGGCTACATGAGCCTACTGCTTCCTTATCCTTGGAGGACATTAAAGGGTCCTCGGCTGACAGCCCGTCACTATCAAAACAATTGCCTGAACAAATAGATTGCTTTGGCCAGGCTGGAGACAAATCAAAAAATACAAAACCAAAAGTAAAACAAAAATTGGCCAACTACATTAAAAAAATTAATTTGGATTCTTCAAATGATAAAATTGTTTTTCAAAAATCAAAAATTAATTCCAAAGCCATTATTGACCTCTTTGCAGAGGCATCGGCTCCCAATTATGAGACCATTCCAAAATTCAGCCCAAATTTCCAGCCCGGTCTTGGCTAAAATTGTTAAAAAATAAAAATAAAAACTCAAAAACAAATAAAAAATAATGTAACATAATCTTAAATGCTTCAACTGTTTCCTGTTAATTATTTGAGGAGGAGGCTAGGTTCCCCCTGGTGGAGTTTTGCCATTTGTTTCTTTTAAAATATATAAATAAATAAGACATTTTTAAATAATAATATTCAAAGTTCATTCACAATTGTTAAAGTAATAAAAAATGGTTAAATATAAATATGTAAAATTATATAACTATAATATGACTAAAAGGTTTTTATTAAAATAATATAAACCCACTACAGTGGGCTAGTGGGGGCTGCCCTTAATCTCAACAAGCAGCTGCCTGGACTTTTTCTCCAGTGTTGGGATCACTGACAGGTCTCTACTGCCTTTCTGCTGTGGGGGACTGAACTTTTCTATTGTCCAACTTAAAAAACTATTTTGGTTCATTGTACAAAAAAAGTTCTATGTCCCTGTGTTTCTCTGATTTTAAAGTCTAAATTGTCTTAGGCAAAAACTGTAGAGTTACTTTTAACTTGCTAACAAGCTACACAAAATACTTATTGGTTGAATAAAAGCTTTAAAATTTACTTATTGGACCTGTAAAAGGTTAAGTTTCTTGTTAAAACTAATTAACCTAGTAAAATATAAAATAATAATACAGACATTTTTGAGCTAATTTCTAAACCTCAGTATCTTCACACATATTGGTAAAATAACTATGTTTCAAAATATATACACATGGCCAAAATTTTAAATGTATATCAAAAAATCTCTGTGTCTGTTTGTGTCTGTTTTTGTTTTGTTTTGTTTTTTACCTCCGGAGGGCTTATCATAAATGGCGCCTATATAAGTTCTCATAAAAACAAATTTTAAAATCATAATCCAAAATTTTTAATATACAAAAACTAGTTCAAATTTTATAATATAATTCAAAACATATATACATTAAAATTATATTAAATATTAACAATTTACTATTTAATGTATCTTTAAACTGTTTTTCTTTTCTTGACTAAAAAAGTATGTGTGTGTGTGTGTGTGTATACTTACATATGTAAATTTTTTGTCATATTCACTTTACCAAGTAAAACTAAACAACACTTTTTTTAAGTCAATTTTAAAAACTACAATGTTTAAAGTAGTATTTTGGGGTGACAAACACACAAAACACCTCCTTGTGTTCTAAATTACTAAAAAAAAAACACTATCATAATTTGTTAAAAGTTTTAATAATGTCTATTTAAAAAAAAAACAATTAAAAATTGTTAAACAACGTACTAATGTTACTTACATAACAGGACATAATTGGCCTAATGCCTGGCCCACAAAGGCTACGCCTTCTACTTTGGTCAAATTAAAATCAACACAAAATGTGACAAAAAAATTCTCAAATTTTAAATTAAAATAATAAAAAAATGTCCGGGACTTTTCAACCTTATGTTGTCCCATCTCTTCCTATGACATTGTGGGAAAAAAATTAATCTCTCAAATGAAAGTACTCCTATTTAGCCCCAATAATAAGGTAACCACTCAAATGTTACAAATGGGCTTTAACCCAAATCAAGGTTTAAAAAAAAGGTTAAAGGGCCAAGTATTTCCCATTAAGGTTGCTCAAAAAAAACCACAACAAGGCCTAAAATATAAATCAAATTTATAATAAAGACCATTACAAAGGTTACAGCCAACCCAATTGTGTAAAAAAATAATAACCCAATATGGGTAAAACAACGGCCCCTGACAAAAAATAAAATCCAGACTGTAACAACTTTGGTTCAAAAACAACTATTAAAAAAACACATTCGCCCTACTACCAGCCCATAAAATACTCCTATATTTGTAATAAAAAAATCAAAAAAATAAAAATTATTACAAAACTTAAAAACAATAAATATCACTATACAAAATATAAAATACTTACAACCAAATTTGCCATCACCTGTAACCATCCCTAAAAATAAACATATTATTTTTATTAATTTACAAAATTACTTTTTTACCATCCCTTTACATCCCCAAAACTACAAAAAATTTACATTTAGTGTCCCATCAATAAATTAAAAAAAAAACATTTCAACAATATAAATAAAAAATTCTTCCTCAGGACATAAAAAACAGTCCTACTTTATGTCAAAAATTTTTAAATATGGTTTTGTCATCCTTTAGGGATGAGTACCCTTCCATTTACTGTGTTCATTATATAAATAATATTTTAATAAATAATACTCAAGTAAACTTGTTAAATCAGGCCTTGGCCCATCTGGTAGCTTTGCTACAAAATTATAGACTTGTGGTGACACCAAAAAATATTCAAACTTCCCAGGCCAGGGAGCTGCCCACATAGCACAGCGGACCTCTCCTGTCTCACCTGCCGCTCCCCTCAGCAGTGTATTTCAGTCAGTCTGCCTGTTCTGTTTCCCTACTCTGTCTCTGGTGAATCCTCTCACCCCCTACTCCCCACACCTCTGGCCTGTACCCCAGTTCTTGTATGCATAAATAAATAAATCTTTAAAAAAATAAAATAAAATAAGTTACCAATAAAAAAAAATATTCAAACTTCTCCGCCAATTACTTATTTAAAAAAATTGTTCGTTCTTTAACTGTGACACCACAAAAACTACAACTACAAACAAACTCTTTACAAACATTAAATAATTTTCAAAAACTACTTAAAAACATAAATTAAATAAAAACTCATCTACAACTAACCACTACTAATTTATGTCCACTGTTTAATGTATTAAAAAATAATTCTAATCCTAACTCCCCTAAACAATTAACACCTAAGGCTACACTAGCCTTACAAAAAATCAATAATACACTCAACAATCAACAACTGTTACGACTAAATTATACTAAGCCTTAAAAGTTCATAATTTTGGCCACCTCACACACGCCAACCGGTGTTTTGTGGCAAAAAAAAAAAACTTTTAAAAATGTCTCTCAACACCTAATGTTTTGTTTTGCCTATGCCGGCAAACCTCATACTATTAAAACTAACATATACATCCTCTGCCTTTAAAAAATTTTGTGCCTCATTTCAAATTACTCATTCTACAAAAAGTCCTTATAATCCACAAAGACAAACTATTGTTAAAAAAGCCCACCAAACTTTAAAGTCTCAAATAAATAAACTACAACAATCTAATTTTAAACATAGTTCGACTCATCATATTTTAACTCATACTATGTTTGTCATCAATTATTTAAATTATAATTCTCAAAAAATGTCACCAATTAATAAACATTAAAATCCTAACCAACTGGCCCCTAAACCTCAAGTTATGTAAAAAAATCTCCTTTCCAAAATATAAAAAGACCCTAATGTATTATTAACAAATAAAAAAAACTATACTTGTATCTTTCCACAAAATTCAAACAGCCCAATTTAAATTCCTAACAAACTAATCCAACATCATGTCTCAAAAGCCTTCACCAACACGCCCCCCGTCAAACAACCAATGCTCCAAAATGCGTAGGTGCAGCCCTCTGGGACACCACCCACCTCCTCCAAAATGTCATCACGCCAAATCCCCTATTAAAAAATTGTCCTCTTCCCTACACCACCTTCGGGTTCATAAAACGTCTCATCATAACAACTAAAATTTACTCAAAAATCTAGCCTCTAATTCTAAACAACTGCTTATACAACAAAATACAAACATCACCCCAAAAATTATATTCCTTGCCGTACTAACAATCTTCTCATATAACATATCACCAACTTCTCCTACTTCTCTCATGCCTTCTGTTTCCTATTGGGCTTACATCCCAAATCCCCCCTTTTTCCATCCCACTCCTTGGGGATTTCCCTCGCCCCGTATGTTCACTAATTATTCTAATTTACTAAATAAAAATTCAAACTCTTTTATTTTATTTAAAAACACTAATAACTTTTCTTTTCAAAAACACATAAATTCGCCTCCTATGTATTTTACATCCAATCCTATCTATATAAAGTCTCAACTACCTAACTGCCTACCTATTAACAATAAATATTTTTTAACAATAACTTCAAAGCCTTCCTCCTCCGGACCTAACCATAATTTATGGGTACTACTTATATCTCTCCTTGGTCCTCACAACACTAATAAAAACATAACTCAAATTTCAATATCATCCACTCTCCCAGCCTATTCAATTTATAACTCAAATAATTTCCAAAATATTATTAACACAAATCACAAATTTCCCACCTAACATAATTATAGGTTTCCCTCTACAAAAATTCATTACCAACCTTACCAAACTAATCTTACTATTTATAATTTTTCAGTTTTTAAATCAATTACATCTGCCACTAATGTCCCCAAAAATTATAGGTGTCTTCTACAAAATACACTCATCTACAACCGGTCAAATCGCCTCATCCCACCCCTTAAACCTATCACTCAATAATATTCAGCAAAATAAATTACTCCCACCTACATCATCAACACTTCAAATAATTCCCATACATACCCAAACTTATTTCGCCTCCTTGCCGCCACTTCACCTATACTTTTTCGCCGACCTGGACATTCTATTCATACTGTCACCATACGAACTTGGGTGGGCCCCCATCATGCCCTCCTCATTAAGGGCCCCAAACATTTAACCATTACTTATCATCACCATACTTTTCATGTTAATTATACTAACTGTATTCTCACCAACTGTATTACCTCTGTTGGCTCATTGTCTAAAACTACTTTTGTTATCTTACATCAACCTCCTTATGTTATACTCCCTGTAAGCTTACAACAGCCATGGTATAATAACATTGGACTGTATACTCTTCAACTTGTGGGACAAAAACTACGTCACTCCAAAAAATTTGTAGCGACACTTATACTAGGTATTACGACACTTATTACTATTATTAGTTCTGTTACTGTTTCTACTACTACTCTCATACAACAAATTCATACTACCTCCCATATTAATAATTTATCTCATAACATCACACACACTTTAATTATCCAAAACCACATTAATAATATGTTTAAAACTCATTTAAATATTCTTAAAAAATCACTTTTACATATTAACAATTAAATTCAACACATAAAAACACATTTAACTACCAAATGTCATTCTAATTACAAATAAATTTATATCACTCCACATATTTATAACTCTTCTTCTATTTCTTAAAATAATGTCAAAAATCATTTACTAAATATATAAAATAATACAAACATTTCCCTAAACCTTACTACTCTACAAAAAAATATTAAAACAATTAATTTAACCCCTCCTCCACACCTACAAAAATTACTACTTTCTTCCTGACTTCCTTACAACATTATACCACTAAGGCCACCTGGTTCCCATCATTTATTACTTTAGGTGTTATTTTACTTGTCACCATAATTATATTAATACTCTTCCCATTATTTATTAAATTACTTTTCCATACTATCAATCAAACACATATTAAATTACAAACTATACAAATAATGGCCAAAAACAAAAAAAAGGGGAGGTGCTGCAGGAGGCCTTGATGCCCCAGCCAGATAAGACACTGGCAAGCAGCGAAGTCCTAAGGGCCTCACACCGTGGGGCCGAAGCCAAAGGGCCTCACACCGTGGGGCTGAAGATTCCTTGTGCCTCACACTGTGAGGTTGAAGATCTAACATCCTTCACTTTTTGTTCTTGGTCATAAATAAAAAAAAAATTCCCAAAAAATTACATTAGGCACTATATTATATACATCAGTATATCACAAATAAACGACATGGAAAATTAAAAACTAATTATTAAACAATTTGGTCTACTTGACAATGAAAAATAACTTATTGAGTATGCCTGACAAGCATTACAATACAATAATCATAGTAGGTCCTTCTATTTTGTTTTCTCTTGAAGTTTCTTGAAAAAGATTTCAATATAAAACTATTTAAGTTAAGGAATTTCTAGGTAAAAAAAGTTCTGATAGCTGAACTACAGCTGGACTCCGGCTAAATGTCATGTGAATAAAATAGTCCTTTGATGCTCAGGCTTTAGCTAATAGAAATGCACTGGTGGTTATTCACTGATTTTAATAATTGTCTAAATAAAAAAATAAGTAGCTTTAATGTTAGGTTTGGTTTATTATCTGTTAACATTGAAAGCTGCCATCTAGCTGAGACCTGTAGGGGCCAGTAGTCTATGGGAAACATAATATACTAATTGTTTATGCTTTACACTTGATAATGTATTTTCTTATTATTATTACTAATAATAAAAAAATAAAAACCTACTGAGTCTCTCGACAAAAAATACTAACACCTCCCCAAGTGTCGGTGTCTCCTCATTCCCTTCCCCTCAGCCCTTAAGTTTTCAGTTCTTTCGTTTTCGCCTAGGCCGTCTCAACCTTTCAGAAACGCCTGACAAGACGTTTTGTCGGAGGCTGGTCCACGGCAGCCGGGGTCCCGGTCAGGGGAAGGCAGCCCCTGGAAGCCAGGGACAAGCGGCGGCCGCAGCCTCTTCCAAAACTGCAGGCACACAGGCCGGCGCAGATAAAAACCCCGGACAAGCCAGCACTACTCAAAGGGCAAGAGTCCGCACCTGGCCCAGAACCGCTGATGAGCCCGAGGCTCCGCCCCAGGCCGGAGCCTGACCCCGCCCACCCGAATCTGGCAGCGCACAGGTGCACTTCCTACGGCGGCCGCTAGGGGGCGCTAGTGAGGGGGATCGGGGACCCTCAGCCCCCACCGGGCTGGGCCCATCCCTGCACCCATGGGGGTAAGGGATTGTCCTCCCCCATGGGGGAACGGGGCCCTCTTCCCCTTCCCGGAAGCCCAAACTTTCTTCCCGGGGCAAGCCTGCAACCTCCTCTCGCATTCACAGCCCCAGCGGCGGGGCCGTGCGCCCGCAGATGCCCTAGACGGAGGGCCGGGGTCCCGGTCAGGGGAGGGCACCCCCTGGAAGCCAGGGACAAGCGGCGACCACAGCCTCTTCCAAAACTGCAGGCACACAGGCCGGCGTGGAAAAAAGCCCCACGCAAGCTAGCACCACTCAAAGGTGAAGAGTCCGCACCTGGCCCAGCAGCGCTGATGAGCCCCAGGCTCCGCACCCGGCCAGAGTCTGACCCCACCAATGCGCCTCTGGCTGCGCAAAGGTGCACTTCCCAGGGCCGCCGCTAGGTGGCGCTGGTGAGGGTCTTCGGGGACCCTCAGCACCCACCGGGCTGGGGCTACCCCTGCACCCAAGGGGGTACGTGATTGTCCTTCCCCATGGGGGAAAGGGGCCCTCTTCCCCGTCGCGGAAGCCCAAACCTTCTTCCCGGGGCACGCCTGCACCCTCCTCTCGCACTCACAGCCCCAGCGGCGAGGCCGAGCACCCGCAGACGCCCTAGACGGAGGGCCGGAGTCCCGATCAGGGGAGGGCACCGCCTGTAAGCCAGGGACAAGCGGCGACCGCAGCCTCTTCCAAAACTGAGGGCACACAGGCCGGCGCGGAGAAATCCCCGGGAAAGACAGCACCACTTAAAGGGGAAGAGTCCGAACCTGGCCTAGCAGGGCTGATGAGCCCCAGGCTCCGCCCCTGGCCGGAGTCTGACCCCGCCCACCCGACTCTAGCTGCGCAGAGGTGCTCTTCCTAGGGCCGCCGCAAGGGCGCGCTGGTGAGGGGGTTCGGGGACCCTCAGCAGCCACCGGGCTGGGGCCACCCCTGCACCCATGTGGCTACGGGACGGTCCTCCCCCATTGGGGAACGGGGCCCTCTTCCCCTTTACGGAATCCCAAACCTACCTCCCGGGGCACGCCTGCACGCTCCTCTCGCACTCACAGCCCCAGCGGCAGGGCCGTGCGCCCGCAGACGCCCTAGATGGAGGGCCGGCGTCCCGGTCAGGGGAGGGCACCGCCTGGAAGCAAGGGAAAAGCGGCGACCACGGCCTCTTCCAAAACTGCAGGCACAAAGGCCGGCGCGGAAAAAAGCCCCGGGCAAGCAAGCACCACTCAAAGGGGAAGAGTCCGCACCTCGCCCAGCAGCGCTGATGAGCCCCAGTCTCCGCCCCTGGACGGAGCCTGACCCCGCCCAACCGACTCTGGCTGGACATAGGTGCACTTCCTAGGGCCGCCGCTAGGGGGCGCTATTGAGGGGGTTCGGGGACCCTCAGCACCCACCGGGCTGGGGACAACCCTGCAACCATGGTGGTACGGGATTGTCCACCCCCATGGGGGAACGGGGCCCCCTTCCCCATCGCGGAAGCCCAAACCTTCCTCCCGGTGCACGCCTGCACCCTCCTCTCGCACTCACAGCCCCAGCGGCGGAGCCGTGCGCCCGCAGACGCCCTAGACGGAGGGCCAGGGTCCCGGTCAGTGGAGGGAACTCCCTGGAAGCCAGGGACAAGCGGCGACCGCGGCCTCTTCCAAAACTGCAGGCACACAGACCGGCGCGGAAAAAAGCCTCGGGCAAGCCAGCACCACTCAAAGGGGAAGAGTCCGCACCTGGCCCAGCAGCGCTGATGAGCCCAGGCTCAGCCCAAGGCCGGTACCTGACCAAGCACACCCGACACTGGCTGCGCACATGGGCAAAACCTAGGGCCGCCTCTAGGGGGCGCTGGTGAGGGGGTTCGGGGACTCTCAGCCCCCACCAGGCTGGGGCCACCACTGCACCAATGGGGGAATGGGATTCTCCTCCCCATGGGGGAACGGGGCCCTCTTCCCCTTCGTGGAAGCCCAAACCTTCCTCCCGTGGCACGCCTGCATCCTCCGCACGCACTCACATCCCCAGAGGCGGGGCCGTGCGCCCGCAGAGCCCTAGACGGAGGGCCGGGGTCCCGGTCAGGGGAGGGCACCCCCTGGAAGCCAGGGAAAGCGGCGACCGCGGCCTCTTCCAAAACTGCAGGCACACAGGCCGGCGCGGAAAAAGCCCCGGGCAAGCCAGCACCACTCAAAGGGTAAGAGTCCGCACCTGGGCCAGCAGCGCTGATGGACCAAGGCTCTGACCCTGAACGGATCCTGACCCCGTCCACCCGACTCTGGTTGCGCACAGGTGCACTTCCTAGGGTCGCCGCTAGGGGGCACTGGTGAGGGGGTTCGGGGACCCTCAGCCCCCACCGGGCTGGGCCTATCCCTGCACCCATGGGGTTACGGGATTGTCCTGCCCCATGGGGGAACGGGGCCCACCTCCCCTTCGCAGAAGCCCAAACCTTCCTCCCGGGGCATGCCTGCACCCTCCTCTCGCACTCACAGCCCCAGCGGCGGGGCCGTGCGCCCGCAGAATCCCTAGACGGAGGGCCGGGTCCCGGTCTGTGGAGGGCAGCCCCTGGCAGCCAGGGACAAGCAGTGACCGCGGCCTCTTTCAAAACTGCAGGCACAAAGGCCGGCGCAGAAAAAAGCCCCGGGCAAGCCACCACCACTCAAAGGGGAAGAGTCCGCACCTGGCCCAGCAGCGCTGATGAGTCCCAGGCTCCGCCCCTGGCCGGAGCCTGACCCCGCTCACCCGACTCTGGCTGCGCACAGGTGCACTTCCTAGGGCCGCCGCTAGGGGGCGCTGGTGAGGGGGTTGGGGACCCTCAGCCCCACCGGTCTTGGGCCACACCTGCACCCATGGGGGTACGGTATTGTCCTCCCCCATGGGGGAACGGGGCCCTCTTCCCCTTCGCGGAAGCCCAAACATCCGCCCGGGGCACGCCTGCACCCTCCTCTCGCACTCACAGCCCCAGCGGCGGGGCTGTCCTCCCGCAGACGCCCTGGACGGAGGCCCGGGGTCCCGGTCAGGGGAGGGCACCCCTGGAAAGCCAGGGACAAGTGGCGACCGCGGCCTCTTCCTAATCTGCAGGCACACAGGCCGACGCGGAAAAAAAGCCCCTGGCAAGCCAGCACCACTCAAAGGGGAAGAGTCCGCACCTGGCCCAGTGGCGATTATGAGCCCCGGGCTCCGCCCCTGGCCGGAGCCTGACCCCAACCACCCGACTATGGCTGCGCACACGTGCACTTCATAGGGCCGCCGCTAGGGGGCGCTGGGGAGGGCGTTTTGGGGAACCTAAACACCCACCGGGCTGGGGCCACCCCTGCACCCATGGGGGTACAGGATTGTCCTCCCCCATGGTGGATCGGGGTCCTCGTCCCCTTCGACGGAGCCCAAACCTTCCTCCAGGGCACGCCTGCACTCTCCTCTTGCACTTCCAGCCCCAGCGGCGGTGCCATGCGCCCACTGAGGCGCTAGACGTAGGACCGGGGTCCCGGTCAGGGGAGGGCACCCCCTGGAAACCAGGGACAAGCGGCGACCGCGGCCTCTTCCAAAACTGCAGGCACACAGGCCGGCGTGGAATAAAGCCCCGGGCAAGCCAGCACCACTCAAAGGGGAAGAGTCCGCACCTGGCCCAGCAGCGCTGATGAGCCCCAGGCTCCGTCCCTGGCCGGGTCCTGACCCCGCCCAATGGATTCTGGCTGCGCACAGGGGTAATAAATAGGGCCGCCGCTAGGGGGCGCTGGTGAGGGGTTTCGGGGACCCTCAGTCCCTACCGGGCTGGGGCCAACCCTGCACCCATGGGGGTAGGGGATTGTCCTCCCCCATGGGGGAACGGGGCCCTCTTCCCTTCGCGGAAGCCCAAACCTTCCTTCCGTGGCACGCCTGCACCCTCCTCTTGCAATCACAGCCCCGGAAGCGGGGCCGTGCACCCGCAGACGCCCTAGACCGAGGGCCGGGGTCCCGGTCAGGGGACGGAACCCCCTGGAAACCAGGGACAAGCGGCGACCGCGGCCTCTTCCAAAACTGCAGGCACACAGGCCGCCGCGGAAAAAAATCCCCGGGCAAGCTAGCAAACTCAAAGGGGAAGAGTCCGCACCTGGCCCAGCGGCGCTGATGAGCCCCAGGCTCCGCCCCTGGCCGGAGCCTGACCCGCCCAATGGACTCTGGCTGCGCACAGGGGCAATACGGAGGGCCGCCGCTAGGGGGCGCTGGTGAGGGTGTTCGGGGACGCTCAGCCCCCACCGGGCTGGGGCCAACCCTGCACCCATGGGGTTATGGGATTGTCCTCCCCCATGGGGAACGGGGCCCTCTTCCCCTTCGCGGAAGCCCAAACCTTCCTCCCGGGGCACGCCTGCAGCCTCCTCTCGCACTCACAGCCCCAGCGGCGGGGCCGTGCTCTCGCAGACGCCCTGGATGGAGGACCGGGGTCCCGGTCAGGGGAGGGCACCCCCTGGAAGCCAGGGACAAGCGGCGACCACGGATCTTCCAAAACTGCAGGTACACTAGACGGCGCGGAAAAAAGCCACGGGCAAGCCAGCACCACTCAAAGGGGAAGAGTCCGCATCTGGCCCAGCAGCGCTGATGAGCCCCAGGCTCCGCCCCTGGGCGGAGACTGACCCCACCCTCCCGACTCTGGCTGCGCACAGGTGCACTTCCTAGGGCCGCTTCTAGGGGGCGCTGGTGAGGCGGTTCGGGGACCCTCAGCCCCCACCTGGCAGGGGCCACCCCTGCACCCGTGGGGTTACTGGATTGTCTTCCCCCACGGGGGAACGGGGCCCTCTTTCCCTTCGCGGAAGCCCAAACCTTCCTCCCGGGGCACGCCTGCACTCTACTCTCGCACTCACAGCCCCAGAGGCGGGTCCGTGCGCCCACAGAAGTCCTAGACGGAGGGCCGGGGTCCCGTTCAAGGGAGGGCACCCCCTGGAAGCCAGGGACAAGCGGCGACCGCGGCCTCTTCCAGAATTGCAGGCACAAAGGCCGGCGCTGAAAAAAGCCACGGGCAATGCAGCACCACTCAAAGGGGAAGAGTCTGGACCTGGCCCAGCAGCGCTGATGAGCCCCAGGCTCCTCCCCTGGCCAGAGCCTGACCACACCCACAGGAGTCTGGCTGCGCACAGGTGCACTTCCGAGAGCCGCCGCTAGGTGGCGCTGGTGAGGGGGTATGGTGACCCTCAGCACCCACCGGGCTGGGGCCACACCTGCACCCATGGGGGTACTGGATTGTACGCCCCCATGGGGAACGGGGCCCTCTTCCCCTTCGCGGAAGCCCAAACCTTACTCCTGGGGCAAGCCTGCACCCTCCTCACGCACTCACAGACCCAGCGGCGGTGCCGTGCGCCCACAGACGTCCTAAACGGAGGGCCGGGTTCCCGGTCATGGGAGGGCTCCCCCTGGAAACCAGGGACAAGCGGCGACCGCGGCCTCTTCCAAAACTGCAGGCAATAGGCCTCCAAGGAAAAAAAGCCCGGGCAAGCTAGCACCAATCAAAGGGGAAGAGTCCGCACCTGGCCCAGTGGCGCTGATGAGACCCAGGCTCCGCCCCTGCCAGAGCCTGACCCGCCCAATGGACTCTGGCTGCGCACACGTGCACTTCAGAGGGCCGCCGCTAGTGGGCGCTGGTGAGGGGGTTCGGGGACCCTCAGCCCCCACCGGGCTGGGGCCCCCCACCACCCATGGGGGTACAGGATTGTCCTCCCCCATGGGGGATCGGGGCCCTCTTCCCCTTCGCCGAAGCCCAAACCTTCCCCGCGGGCACCCCTCCACTTCCTCTTGCACTTACAGCTCCAGCGGCGGGGCCGTGCCCACTGACGCCCTAGACGTAGTGACCGAGATCCCGGTCAGGGGAGGGCCCCCCCTGGAACCAGGGACAAGCGGCGACGCGGCCTCATCCAAAAATGCAGGCACACAGGCGGTGGGAATAAAGCCCCGGGCAAGCCAGCACCACTCAAAGGGGAAGAGTCCGCACCTGGCCAAGCAGCGCTGATGAGCCTGACCCCGCCAAATGGACTCTGGCTGCGCACAGGGGCAATACCGAGGGCCGTCGCTAGGGGGCGCTGGTGAGGGTGTTCGGGGACCTCAGTCCCCACCGGGCTGGGGCCAACCCTGCACCCATGGGGGTACGGGATTGTCCTCCCCCATGTGGGAACGGGGCCCTATCCCCTTCGCGAAGCCCAAACATTCCTCCCAGGGCACGCTTGCACCCTCCTCTTGCACTCACAGCCGGAAGCGGGAGCGTGCGCCCACAGATGCCCTAGACGGAGGGCCGGTGTCCCTGTCAGAGGAGGGCAACCCCTGGAAGCCAGGGACAAGAGGCGACCGCGGCCTCTTAAAAAATCTGCAGCGCACACAGGCCGGCGAGGAAAGAAGACCCGAGCAAGCCAGCACCACTCAAAGGGAAGAGTACGCACCTGGCCCAGGAGCGCTGATGAGACCCAGGCTCCGCCCCTGGCCGGAGCCTGACCCCGCCCACCCGAGTCTGGCTGCGCACAGGTGCACTTACTAGGGACGCCGCTAGGGG